>NC_064639.1:118794473-119097503 GCF_023864345.2 Schistocerca serialis cubense | reverse complement strand
TCCAGCTGTGTTGCAGCATTGCTTTTATAAAATAAAATGCATTTGCTAATGTGAACACTTTCTGTCAACAGATCTATTAAATAATTATTTTATGATCCACATTCTTTAAAAAAGGAGCACTTGGAAAGGAAAGAACAATAAGAAGGATCTAGTAACAGTAACACATAATTTTCTTTTCAAGTACATGGTAATATTTCTTTTTACAATCAGTTGTTGTGGTGCACCACTTTAATTACATAGATATTAAGATGTGAATACACATTTCCCTTATCTGCATTGTTGTTTTTACTGTAATATTTTTTCTGCTTGCGCTATGTCATGTTTAGGTATAAGTTGCTGCTGTTTGCCAGGCATAGTGTTATTGAATTTGACTTTTGCTAATTTATACTGTAGCTTGCTTTGCAATTTTCCATTTTTTTCATTGCTGTTTATATTAATTGTTTTGTGCTGCTGCATTGCCTCGTTCCTTAGTTTAGCATCTGAGCTCAGTAGATTTAAGTTTGCTTAAGAGGGGGTAGACTATATGAGAAACTGACTATGGAGAATAGGTAAAGAATGCATTGCGAAGTTATATAAAAAGGATTTGGGCCCAAATGAGTATTGTACAATCAGAAATAATTATTTTGAAAGAAATATGAACAGAATACAGAAAGCATGCTTGGATAGGATTTTTTTGGTGGAAACAAAGGATGAAATAAGAGGAAAGATATATGAAGTTTTGGGTTGGACTGCAGTACCAAATGTTACACTGAAAACGAACCCTGTCCTTTCCTATTGGTGTTATCCCACTATGTGTGTGTGTACCCTTGTGTATTTGTTTTCTTCCTGTCTCTGTGTAATTTCATAGAATTTTTTCTTTTAATATTAAGCTACATTCACTATGATGAGGAATACTGTTATCCTCAAATACAATTGGCATTAATAATATCTTATTTTCTTTGTGAAGATGTTTAGACGTTATTCATTCTGTTTAAATGCTCATGTGTGAAGTTGATGTTTCAATAATTATTCTGATCTTCTATGTATGTACTTATGTCATAATTCCTGTAACATTGATGTATATGTTTATTTCTATTCTTTTGTAAAGCCTGTTTTACTACAAATGTTATCTGTATTGTTATGTTTTTAATAATGTATTTTGTACCTTTGTTATTGTATTCTTATGTTATAAAATTGTAATTGTCACCAGTTCATGATATTATTAACATGTAAGTTACATTTCACTGCACACGTTTCTGTTGGTCATAGTACATGGACAATATGTGAGAAGTAGGGACTGTTAGTGTTTGCACGTTTGTTAATAATTCTGCAAGGGACTGGATAACAGCATTGCTGGTTCTAAGGACAATTCCAAAAACTTTGTGAGTGCACAAGTGATGGTTTATGGACTTGCTATATTCTCCGCAAGACTCTTCAATGGTGAATGTGCACCTGCACAATCGCAACAGATGGCTGCTGGCCATCTCTACAAGGACTACAGTGGGTCTGCACCTCTGGTGGCCCACCAATACCATTATCTCTACAAGGACTACAGTGGGTCTGCACCTCTGGTGGCCCACCAATACCATTATCTCTACAAGGACTGCAGTGGGTCTGCATCTTTGATGACCCACCAACACCATTATTTCTACAAGGACTACAGTGGGTCTGCACCTCTGGTGGCCCACCAATACCGTAATCTCTACCAGGACTACAGTGGGTCTGCTCTGTGATGACCTACCTACCAATATTCATCAAAACTTCGACTGACTCTGCTGTGGGTTTGCTCTGTTGTGGACCAATACTTGTCTGCATGTCGAGAGTCAGCACTGTCTTTCCGTTGGAAGGACAACACTACTTCTTCAAGACTGCATGGAAATCCACTACTTCTGTGTGCATTTTCTTTTACTGCTCAGACTTTGAGAAAAACACTGCTATTCTCCTGTTATGTACGATTAGGACTGTCTTTATGGACTGTGAGAAAATTTGAGCTTTTGACCAACATAATATCAATAAGTGTGTGCATTTGATTTCTTTGTTATTGTAATTATGAAAAATTTTATCAAATCATTATTGGCCACTGCCCAAAAAAAAAATTTGTAAAATTTTTTGTGGGGAGCATGGGGGCTATGTAAGTAGGCTGTTTATGTTTTCTCTATGTAAGTAGGCTGTTTATGTTTTCTCTATGTAAGTAGGCTGTTTATGTTTTCTTATTGGCAACGTTACGTAGCGCTCAATATGAAAATCACTGGCTGTGCTGTGTGCAGTCTGTGGCTGCTTTGCATTGTTGTAATACTCGCCATTGTAGTGTTAGGCAGCTGGCTGTGAACAGCGCGTAGCGTTGCGCAGTTGGAGGTGAGCCGCCAGCAGTGGTGGATGTGGGGAGAGAGATGGCGGAGGTTTGCAGTTTGTCATGAACTGATATATATATATATTATGATTTGTGATGATATTAAGGTAAATACATTGTTTGCTCTCTATTAATATCTTTCATTTGCTAACTACCCCTATCAGTAGTTAGTGCCTTCAGTAGTTTGAATCTTTTATTTAGCTGGCAGTAGTGGCGCTTGCTGTATTGCAGTAGCTTGAGCAGCGAAGATTTTTGTGAGGTAAGTGATTTGTGAAAGGTATAGTTTAATGTTTGTCAGGGCCATTCTTTAGTAGGGAGTTTTGAAAGTCAGATTGCGTTGCGCTAAAAATATTGTGTGTCAGGTTAAGCACAGTCATGTAAAATTGTTCAAAGGGGACGTTTCACAGTTTCCTGAACGATTAAAGTACTCAGTAGTAAAGCCGCTTTATAAAAAGGGAGAAAATGATAGTGTAGACAATTTTACATCTATTTCTGTCATCTGTGTTAGCTAAAGTTATTGAAAAGACTGTGTATGTAAGGATAATCAATCACTTTATATCACATAATTTTCTATCAAATGTACAATTCGGTTTTAGAAGTTGTTTAACAACTGAAAATGCTATATTCTCTTTTCTCTGTGAAGTACTGGATGCATTAAACAAAAGGTTTCGAACGCTAGGCATATTTTTTTATTTAACTAAGGCGTTTGATTGTGGTTATCACAACATATTCCTCCAGAAGTTGAACCATTACAAAATACAGGGAGCAGTTCAAAGTTGGTTCGCCTCTTACTTTAACAACAGACAGAAAAAGGTTCTTGCTCAGTGTTGAGAATGGCTGTGATGTGGGGTCTGAGAGGGGTACGGTCAAATGGGGGGTGCCCCAGGGATCAGTGTTGGGGCCAATCCTGTTCCTTATTTATATGAATGATATGCCCTCTAATATTATAGGTAACTCTAAAATATTTCTGTTTGCTGATGACACTAGCTTTATAGTAAAGGACGTTGTGTGCAACATTGGCTCACTTTTATATAGTGCTGTTCATGACATAAGTTCATGGCTTATAGAAAACAAACTAACGCTAAATCACTGTAAAACTCAGTTTTTGCAGTTTCTAACACACAATTAAACAAAAATAAACGTTTTAATTTCACAGAATGGGCATAGGACTGGTGAAACTGAACAGTTCAATTTCTAGGTGTTCAGGTAGATAGTAAACTGTCGTGGAAAGCCCATGTTCAGGATCTTGTTCAAAGACTTAATTCTCCCATTTTTACTATTCGAACGGTATCTGAAATAAGTGAACATTCGACACGGAAATTAGTCTACTTTGCTTATTTTCATTCGCTTATGTCGTATGGTATTATATTTTGTGGTAACTCTTCTCATTCTAAAAGGTTTGGGCAGTAAGTTGTGTAAGTTCGCGAATCTCTTGTCGATCCCTGTTCACTAGTCTGGGTATTTCGACATTGGCCTCTCAATATATATCTTCTATACTGTCGTTCCTTGTTAACAATATCGGCTTATTCAGAAGAATAACAACTTTTCACTCATTTAATACTCGGCAGAAATCCAACCAGGATTTGAATCGGACTTCCTTAACTCCTGTGCAGAAAGGTGTGCGGTATACTGCTGCATTCGTTTTCAATAAGCTACCACAAGAATTCAAAAATCTTAGCAGTAATGTACACGCTTTCAAATCGGAACTAAAAAGTTTCCTCATGGGTCGCTCCTTGTATTCTGTTGAGGAGTTCCTTGAAGAATGAAGCTGATTCTTATGTCATATTGTTGATTGCGTTTATTTAAACTTGACTTTTTTTGGATTCACAAACATTTTATTTTTCTGTGTTATTATTTTTATGTTGCAATTTCATGTACTGAGACGTTCCATGACCTTGAATATTTACTCCTCAATTTGGCCCTACGGAACTTGATGTGTGAATAAAATAAAGGGGTTCCTCGCTTTGACGTTAGTGACTCACTGCGTTCAGAAAGACCATCAGGGTTTGATGAAGCTCGTTTAGACGCAAAATTCACGTCAGCGTACTCAAAAACTGGCGAATGTGATGAACTGTGATAATTTCACCATCGTGCGGCATTTGCATGATGCAGTGTGGAAAGTTCAAAAATCATGTGTATGACTACCGCATACTCTTAGCTAAAATAACAAAAATCAGTGGGTGGCCTTAAGTGCGGCTTTGCTTGCTCGTCATCAATTCGCTCGTGAACAACACGGACCATTCCTGTACTGTATCATTATTGGTGACGAGAAATGGTGTTTTTATTCTAACATAACAAAAAAGAAAGGAATGGCTGAGCCCAAACAAAGCAGCAATTCCTCTTAACAGACCAGCGCGCATCCGCAAAAGATAATGTTACGCCGTGTGGTGGAACAGCGACGGTATGGTGTACGACGAATTGCTTCCCTGAAGTGTACCGATCACTGCTGACATTTAATGTCAACAACTGAAACGTCTTCCATACACAATCGAACAACAACAACCAGGAAGACTGCATGAAGTGACGCTACTCCACGATAACGCACACCCGCATTCTGACAGATTGACAAAAAACACTATACAGGAGTTGGGTTCTACATCTACATCTACATCTACATTTATACTCCGCAAGCCACCCAACGGTGTGTGGCGGAGGGCACTTTACGTGCCACTGTCATTACCTCCCTTTTCTGTTCCAGTCGCGTATGGTTCGCGGGAAGAACGACTGTCTGAAAACCTCCGTACGCGTTCGAATCTCTCTAATTTTACATTCGTGATCTCCTCGGGAGGTATAAGTAGGGGGAAGCAATATATTCGATACCTCATCCAGAAACGCACCCTCTCGAAACCTGGCGAGCAAGCTACACCGCGATGCAGAGCGCCTCTCTTGCAGAATCTGCCACTTAAGTTTGCTAAACATCTCCGCAACGCTATCACGCTTACCAAATAACCCTGTGACGAAACGCGCCGCTCTTCTTTGGATCTTCTCTATCTCCTCCGTCAACCCGATCTGGTACGGATCCCACACTGTTGAGCAATACTCAAGTATAGGTCGAACGAGTGTTTTGTAAGCCACCTCCTTTGTTGATGGACTACATTTTCTAAGGACTCTCCCAATGACTCTCAACCTGGCACCCGCCTTACCAACAATTAATTTTATATGATCATTCCACTACAAATCGTTCCGCACGCATACTCCCAGATATTTTACAAAAGTAACTGCTACCAGTGTTTGTTCTGCTATCATATAATCATACAATAAAGGATCCTTCTTTCTATGTATCCGCAGTACATTACATTTGTCTATGTTAAGGGTCAGTTGCCACTCCTTGCACCAAGTGCCTATCCGCTGCAGATCTTCCTGTATTTCGCTACAATTTTCTAATGCTGCAACTTCTCTGTATACTACAGCATCATCCGCGAAAAGCCGCATGGAACTTCCGACACTATCTACTAGGTCATTTATATACATTGTGAAAAGCAATGGTCCCATAACACTCCCCTGTGGCACGCCAGAGGTTACTTTAACGTCTGTAAACGTCTCTCCATTGATAACAACATGCTGTGTTCTGTTTTCTAAAAACTCTTCAATCGAGCCACACAGCTGGTCTGATACTCCGCGACAGTGCGGAACTCTATCGAACGCCTTCCGGAAGTCAAGGAAAATAGCATCTACCTGGGAGCCTGTATCTAATGTTTTCTGGGTCTCATGAACAAATAAAGCGAGTTGGGTCTCACACGATCGCTGTTCCCGGAATCCATGTTGATTCCTACAGAGTAGATTCTGGGTTTCCATAAACGACATGATACTCGAGCAAAAAACATGTTCTAAAATTCTATGCTCTTTTCCAATCATTTGGAACCTTCCGTTCCTCTAGAGACTTGCGGTACACGGCTGTCAAAAGGGGGTTGGGATTCATTCCGCACCCATCTTACCCACCTGATCTTGTGGCTTCCAGAATTTCGCTTTTACCGCTATCTATCGAGTAACCTTCAAGCAGCTTACTTTTCGGATAAAAATGCACTCCGAACGTGGCTCGACGAATTCTTCGCCTCAAAACAACTTAATTTCTACAGTCAAGGAGTCGAATAGTTACCCCAGCGTTGGCAGACTGTTGTAAAAAGTGAGAGAGAATATATTATTGATGACTAAAGTTTCTGTTACGTGTATATGTGTTGGTCATTAAACTTAAGGAAGAATGCTACGAACTTGTGCACCAATCCAGTAACACCAGCAATGTTAAGGAAGCTCTAAGTATTTTCCTAAAATCCAGAAACTGTTTTGCGCCCATTATACCGAACAGCTTGAGTATCTGCGCCAGAGCCACATAGCACCATTGGTCAGTGAATCATTCCATCTCTGTAATAATAGCTAATCTGTGCGAATGGGTATGTGTATGCAAGCTGAGATAGTATGTGCTGATAAGATTGCGAGTGTGTTTAATTGTGTCTTTTTGGCCGGGCGTATTCAGATAAGACTGCGTTGTGATACGCAGTCGTCATTGCAGGGCTTTATTGTTGTGTATGTTGTTTCCTCAATGTTACTGTAAACTGCGAAAGTTATGTGTGCAGTTTTGGAGGCAAGTTGCGATCTTGAAATTTAGTGATGGCTTCAGTCCTTCTCTACACTATCATAGTGTGGCACATTTTTTCCCAACGGTGAATGACTTGCCGGAGAGTTTGACTGTAGGACTTGGCTGTCACGTTTCACGTCCAAAATCGCCTCGTCATCATTCTGAAAATACCTGCCACTCAATGATTTCTCCATCTGAGGAAGGTAGAAGAAGTCGCTGAGTGAAGTATCAGGAGAAAGGTTAAGGCAAAACTGGACAGCCCACATAAGCAGCAAGTGTGACTGCGCCATGTGTAGAATGAACTGGAGCGTCGTAGTGGAGCAAAAACAGATCCTTGGACAGGTTACTGCGACGTCTGGTCTCGACAGCTTCCTGTAACCCCGCCAGGAGATTTCAGTGATTTGCTCCCGTGGGGGTTTGCACCTCACGAGAACAATCTGTAAGCACCACACCATGGCAGTCCCACAAAAACTGACCTTGCCCAAAGATGTTCGGGTTTTCATCTTTTTCAGCGGAGGTGAATGTTTCCAATGTTTGGTTTTTTGCTTTTTCTCGGAGTCATAGTGACACACCCAGCACTCGCACATGGTGATTGGATGGTTGAATAAGTCATCTGGATAGGCCTGACACACTTGCAACATCTCTGTTGTTTCATCCGTTAGACGGGCTTTTTGAATGAATCTGAGTCTTTTTTTTTTTAATTTCTTAGTCATCAGTCTTCTGACTGGCCTAGGGCAAATCACCACGAATTCCCCTCCTGTGCCAAACACTTCATCTCAGAGTAGCACTTGCAACCTACGTCTTCAGGTATTTATTCGATGTATTCCAATCTCTGTCTTCCCCTACAGTCTTTACTCTTTACAGTTCCCTCTAGTACCGTGGAAGTTATTCTCTAATGTATTAACAGGTGTCCTACCATTCTGTCCTTCTTCTTACCAGTATTTCCATATACTCCTTTCTTCGCTCATTCTGAGGAAAACCTGCTCATTTATTACCTTGTCGGTCCACCTTATTTTCATCATTCTTCTGTGGTACCACATCTAAAATGCTTCTATGCTCTTCTGTTCCGTTTCCCAACAGTCCATGTCTCACTGCCATTCAATGCTGTGCTCCAAACGTACATTGTCACTGTGTCATATGACGATGCATTGTTACGGTGCGGTTTCGCCAGTCCAGCACGGCTTGTCGTACACTTCTTCCTCTTGAAATTTAGTAAACGACCCGCCGCTCCACAGTCCACTTTACCAATGAGCTACCCCATTCTGTTCCGGCTCGGCTAACATCGTGCTACGATACCGATGCGAGAGCATTTCAATGTTGAACAGGACGACAGACATACATACAAACAAAAAACCAGCTAAATAATTTTATTTTTTTCGAAGTGATGATCGAAACTTTATGATTAACCCTCGTATTCGTCGTCCTTTTCTACGTCAACCTCTTTGTTAAGCTGGTTCGTTAATGATGTAAATGCGTATACGAGCGTTGTTTGGTAAGTCTCGCAAATATGCAAGAAAACAATGTTTGTTTCCTAAACAACTCACCTTACTTCCCGACATAGTCTCCTTTTAGGGATATGTACTTGCTCCAGCGATTCCAGCTTCTCCGTCCTCTCATGAGCTGAAAAATACACGCTGACTGCAACTATCATTTCCTCATTTGATGAAAATTTCTTCCCAGCAAGCCAAAGCTTCAAGACAGGGCACAGAAGGATGTCACTAGGAACGAAGTCTGGTGAACGGGATGGATGACGAACCAACACAAAGCCCAGTTAATGCACTTCCGTCATTTTTATCGCTGGTATCTTGTATGGCGCATTATCCTTGTGAAAGAGCATTCTTCGCATGCCAACCTTGGTCTCCATTCAGACAACCCAAGATTCAAACGACCCAACAATGGAGCATAATGGGGTCTAGTTATGGTTCTGCCATTTTTCCAAGTAATGTCTGAGGATTATTCCTTGGTAATCCCCAAAAAACAGTGGCCATCACCTTCACAAATCGGCACAAAAAAATCTTGTGGATTGCGATTAGACATCGCCAGACGTGCTGAAATGTTGTCCCGGATGCGATTTTGGTCGACTGTGAGAAATCGTGGCACCCATCTTGCACACAGCTTCTTCATAGCCAATTCTCCACGCAGGATATTACGCGCTTGCTCAGTTGAGGTGCCTACAAACTCCGCAATCGCACGAATTTTTATTCGGTTGTCTTGCATTACCATACCATAAACTTTGTCAGGGGTTTCCTTTGTGGTGATCTTAATTGGACGATCAGAGCGCGTTTGATCTGCTGTGTTAGGCTGATCAAGTTTAAATTCGTTAATCCAATGGTAAATGGTCGTCAACGATATTGCAGAGTTCGCATAAGCTTCATCCAATCTTGTTTTGATTTGTGCGGGAGTCCAACCTTTCAAATGGAAATGTATATTAACAGCAAGAAATTTGGGTTTCTCGATTTCCAATCGCAGTCGACACACTGACCAGCCAGACGGCTTTCAACAATGAGTTGTACGCTGTACATTGTTCAAATTCTCTTCACGATCCTCGGAATAATCACGCTCACCAACCATGAAATGACATCAGAAATGTTCCCTTCTTTCATGGGAATTTACCAGGCTCATCATACAACCCTGGTATAAGGAGACTTCGCCAGAATCTGGGAGGAGAGTAC
This sequence comes from Schistocerca serialis cubense, assembly GCF_023864345.2. NCBI lineage: Eukaryota > Metazoa > Arthropoda > Insecta > Orthoptera > Acrididae > Schistocerca > Schistocerca serialis. The sequence goes on along the minus strand of NC_064639.1, from coordinate 119,087,929 downwards.
ATGCTTCACAATACGTCATCGTGGGCTTAATGCAAAAACCCGTTAACTGCAGATTTGGTTATTTTTGGGCTGTTTATGCTTCACATATCAAAAAATGAATATCTTTTGTCTGGAGAAGCCAATTAAGTGCAGTTCTCGTTCTAAGACGTTAAACAGATGTGCCAGAAATATATTAATTGCGTAATTGAAGTTTCTTTACAGAAAAAATCATTTAGGCACACTTCAATGATTTTTCCTGTCCTCTGTCGATAGGTTTGATGAAATAATTAGATCAACAGCAAAGCATCAAATGCACTTAACGGATTTTAGCAGGAAAAGATGCATGACATACGGGAGATAAATTTAATGAATAGATTGTGATAACCTTGTGTTTATTAGCCTCAGCTACCAGAAAAGTTACTTGAAGTTGATGTGCAATAATATTATGTTATCTGGACAATGTGACGTAAATATTATTTTTCGTTATTTGAAAGATATCGAAGATAAACATTATTATCAGAGTTCGATAAATCCGTGTTTCGTATGCTCAACGGTCGGGAACAATGCAGTTGATTCAAAGTTGGCATGTAATAATACCACATTACCTGAACAATGTGACACCAGTGTTACTGTCGATTTTCTAGTTTACGAGCAGAAACTGCTGTGATTTCAATCAGTGCAGTAGCATTGTGCCAGTTGCTTACAATGTGTTTAATTCCAAAAAATGTTTTCAAGAAGGATACTGCTAATGTCATTGGTCAAGAAAACCATACCCACCAAACTGGAAGTAAGCAATAAAATGATACTCTATAAATGAACTGAATTCTTAAGACACACAGGCATTTTAAAAATTAATGTAAATTTCAGAGTGCAGCAACTGGAAGCAAAGCAGATGATTCAAGCAGAGGATACGATGAAGGCCCCACACAGGCAACTGCAGAAGATAAACAAAGGCAGAAACTACCTGCCGAGTCTGCTGGAAAATACTTTCAGTGGAATGGTCGAGCATAGCGCAGAGGAGACTGATTTTGTCCCTTGATTGTTTCGTCAAGGCTGCTGACTATGAACCAGCTTCCAGAGGTACAGAGAATCCTGGACTCCTGAGTAAAAAAATCAATGCCATACAAGAGAGTAACAGTGGTAAACGATCGACATGAAATCAAAGTGATCCCAAAATATGGAAGAGAAAGATAATTTAAAAAGTATAAAACTGGAACTAAAACTAAAGCCAGTTTATTGTGAAGGATGTAAATACAAGTACAACAAAAATGTTTCACATAAAGCGAGGTACTCCTTTTCGAGTTTCTGTGCAGAGTCTGCAACAACTTCTTCATTAAAACTTTATGGATTTCGGCTAGCGTAATTGATACTACATATATAAAGGTGAGAGTGAGAGTGGACTTTTGATAGGAAGTGATAAGAGAGGCAAAAGAATTCCACATACTAAAACAAAACTAGGTGATGTGGAAAAAGTTAAAGATCACACAGAAAAGTGCCATACAACGGAATCTCCCTATTTAAAGAAATCCACAAAACGACTGTACTTAGTCCCCAAACTAAGTACACTGCTGGTCACCGTAAATGCAACACCAAGAAAGACAAGAGGTAGCACAACAAAATTTATTTTGTAGATAACATGTTGACGAAGTATCAAATGATTAAGTTTACAGACGTCTGTGACATGTGGTTCCTGCCAGAATCAGTAGCCAGAGTAGCCGCCATTGTTGGAGATCACCGCTGCCACACGTCTCGGCATTGAGTCAAAGAGACGTTGGATGTGTTCCTGGGGTACAGCAGCCCAAGCAGCTTCCACACGTTGCCAAAGATCATCTGGTGTGGCAGCTGGGGATGTAATCTGGGTCACTCGTTGAGCAACCATGGACCACATGTTTTCTATCGGCGAAAGATCCGCAGAGCGAGCCGGCCAGGGAAGCAATTCAATCTGGTTATTGACGAAGAACCTTTGGACAATGCGTGTCACGTGTGGTCGCGCATTATCCTGTTGAAATATGGCTGTTGCCGAGCCCTGATTGTAAGGAAGGACAACTGGCTCCAGCACCTCGGATATGTAGCGCCGGCTATTTAAAGTACCGGCAATGAGTACTAGAGGTGTGCGAGAGTAATATCCAATACCGCCCCATACCATAATACCCGGTGCAAGACCAGTGTGGCGGTGCATAATGCAGCTGTCCAGCATCCTCTCTCCACGGTGTCTCCACACTCGAATCCGACCATCGTGGTGCTGCAGACAGAAGCGTGCCTCGTCAGTAAAGACAACGTCATTCCATTCTGCCGTCCACATCCGTCTGTCATCACACCATTGGCGACGGAGACGTCTGTGGTTCTGCGTCAATGATAGACGAAGCAATGGACGTCTTGCGGACAGACCACTCTGCTGTAAACGGCGTCGAATGGTACGCGCAGACACTGGATGATGCGTTACAGACGCAATGTGCTGTGCTATGGTTCGGGATGTCACTGAGCGATCCGTCACTGCCATGCGCACAATTTGCCTATCAGCACGTGCAGTGGTACACCGAGGTGAATGCGATCGACCACGTCGGTCCGTCGTACCCTCCTGCATCCAACGGTCACATATCCGCCTTACAGTTGTTTGGTTTCGTCCAACACGACTAGCGATTTCTCTGTATGATAATCCACAATCTCGGTAAGCCACTATCCTTCCTCTGTCGAACTCGGATACTTGATCAAACGATGTTCGCTGTTGTCTACGAGGCATAGCTGATCGTCTTGTGAAACAACCACAAGGTAAACACAAGTGCCGAACGTACACTCGTCGAAATCGCCAAGCCTTAAATGGCGCTATGAGGTGGCGCCACAGGCGCGCGTGATGTGCGTCTGCGCTGAAATTCTAATCAGTTGCATATCTCATCGCTGCAAACCCATGGTGCAAATTTCACTTGATTCGGATGTTTCCTTCAGGGTGTTGCATTTACGGTGGCCAGCAGTGTATATCTAAAATATATAGTTTATACGTCGAAGAATGTAAGGATTTCAAACCATTCACTGAACTAACTTATAGAAGAATATTTTGTCGGAACTAAAATCTCGTTTTCTACAAACCCAAAAAGGATCAATGTCAAAAATGTGTCAGTTATGAGAAAGCAAAGAGTAATGAAGAAAAGAAAGCATTGGAAATACAGTGTAGTGAGCACACTGTAAGAAAAAATGAATGCAATCAGCCGGCCGAAGTGGCCGTGCGGTTAAAGGCGCTGCAGTCTGGAACCGCAAGACCGCTAATGTCGCAGGTTCGAATCCTGCCTCGGGCATGGATGTTTGTGATGTCCTTAGGTTAGTTAGGTTTAACTAGTTCTAAGTTCTAGGGGACTAATGACCTCAGCAGTTGAGTCCCATAGTGCTCAGAGCCATTTGAACCATTTGAATGCAATCAAGCGCAAGCTAATGGCAGAGAAAAATGTAAAGAAGACAAGAAATTTACATGTTTCACATTTGATTTACAGTCCGTCTTGCAAAGACCTAAAGTGAAGTCAGTCAGATGTGCTATAGTCTGAAAACCTGTACATGCATTTTCACTATCTATGAACTTGCTGAGCCAAATGATGCATTCAGACATGCTCAGACAGAAATAAACAGGAAGAGAGGTAGCTCAGAAATCGAGGTCTTCTTCTCTGACACCTGTGGGGCTCAGAACAGGAATCAAAACGTAGTTCCTTTGTTCACGCACTTCAACCAAAAGATTTAGACATTTCCGAATATGAGCTTCTCGAATATGGTCACACATTCATAGAACTGGACAGCACGAATAGGGCAACAGAACGCACGAAGAAACATATAGATTTCCATGATCGGAAAGAGTTCGAAACAACAGAAGTTCACCTTACGCAGTACATGAATTGAAACAAGCAGATTTCGAGGATTTCTCCAAACTTTCTGCATCTGTCATTAAAACCAGAAATACTAACAGCCAGGGAGAAATAAAGTTAACTGGCTAAAAATGAAATATTTTCGATACCAAAAATGCAAGCCAGAAGTGATCGAGTACAGTTACACTCATTCATCAGATTATAAAGAAACATACATCTGGTAAAGGACATCCTTTAAATATGACAAATATTGACTTACATGTTCTTCCTCCTACGATTCTGCTAATACGTGGAAAGAAAAGCAAGTGGCTGATACAGCTATGCAAAAAGGGAGTATTTCCTGAGGAATTTCACTCTTGGTGTAACTCTCTTCCTAATTCCTCTGCAGCTACTGGCACAGTTCCTGAACCTTGTGTAGAAGACAGCAGCAGCAACGACACTTAGTGCAAGGAAAAAATAACTTTTTCAATGTTTTAAAATTATCTTACGATCTAATAAAATGATTGGCTTTAGTGATTTCAGTTCTTTAGTGATGTGTTTTTATAAAATACAACTTTGCTCAAGTTGACAAATAATTTCAGTGATATCTGCCAAAATCATGTAAGTGCAGCAATAATTGTATTTTCCGTTAATTACTAAAAAAAATAATAATCCATTAACTAGCCATTTATGCATTTGGCTTTCCTAGACATCATCATTAGTTAATTACTGCAGTGCAATAATTCCTATGACGACAAAATTATTTGTGGCTGAACAAAGAAACCACCACTGGAATCGCTTCCCTAGACGCTCATGCGGTGGACCTCTCTGACGAGGCTTCCCCCATGATTAGACCTGACGTAAGGCAGACCACAAAGTTAATAAACAAACTGAAAAATCCATTTTCTCAGAACTTTCTAAAACGTAGTTAACAGGTTTGTGCAATAAGGCCACGTCATTGTCGTGGTTAGTAACGCGAGAACATCTTTTTTATCGATACGACGCGAAAACCCTCATATGCAACCAGTAACTAAAGTTTTAATGTTATTTTACTCATGTTGGATATTGTGAACTCCGTGGCCTTTAACGATAGTTGCGTCTTTCACTAACTAACTATGGTTTTGCTGATTCAGATAATGTGTGAGAGTAATGTGTGAGATAAAAGAAGGGCTTAATGTCGGCCGGAATGCCCCGGAATGACGTTCCTACACCTCCTATGGAATTTCTTTTTGAATTCACTGGAAAAAGTCGGGAACCGATATTTAAAAGGTGCATTCTGCGAAACAAAATAATGCTCCAGGAAGCGCTGGGTTTAGCTAAAGTTGATTATGTTAAGGAGACTGTGACGAAGAAATTTGATTCCACAACGCCTCATAGTCAACTTGACAACTATACTCGAAGAAGGCAATAAAGAAAGTCCGCCGACACAAATGAACGGCTTTTTGCCACTTTCTCTTCGTCTGTGCTGAACCAATATGCTCATTGTTTAGAAAACGGGGAATTTCCATTGAATTATATCACTGCGATCAGCTACATAGTGCTACAACTGGTTAAACATTGCGGATTCACGGAAATTACTCCGAGAAGTGTATGAGAATTCTGTGACTAGTAAAAACTCTGTACTCCAGATTCTTGGGCGAAGAGGGAGGGGGTCTACTGCCCCCTCTCGCCACCCCCTCTCCCGGACGCTTGTAACCGTCGTCTCATAATTTCCCGTGAACATTTGCATCTACATCAATACTCCACAAGCGACTTGATGCTGTGTGGTGGAGGGTACTTCACGTACGACTAACTGATCCCCCCTTCCCTGGCACGTGGGAAGAATCATTCTACGTAAGTTAGCTCTAATTTTCCATGTCACAGAGTTGCAAACAAAGAAATATAATATGTACAGCGATTGCATACGTCAGAGTATTTCCTTGCGCCTAGCAGTGCTAAACCAACAGTTCAGTACAATCGCTGACAACCATTGCTTGAAAGCGAGAGAATTCTGTAATGAATAAAAGGCGTACTCGAGATTCCAGGAGTGGGCAACTGCCCCCTCTTGCTCCCACTCCCCTCCCCCCCCCCCCCCCCCCACCCACCCACCCAAAACGCCATGTACTGGACACATTTTCACCGAGCAGCGGCAGTGCAACTACACTACTGGCCATTAAAATTGCTACACCAAGAAGAAATCCAGATGATAAACGGGTGTTCATTGGAAAAATATACTAGAACTGACATGTGATTACATTTTCACGCAATTTGGGTGCATAGATCCTGAGAAATCAGTACCCAGAACTACCACCTCTGGCCGCAATAACGGCCTTGGTAAGCCTGGGCATTGAGTCAAACAGAGCTTGGATGGCGTGTACAGGTACAGCTGCCCATGCAGCTTCAACACGATACCACAGTTCATCAAGAGTAGTGACTGGCGTACTTGACGCGCCAGTTGCTCGGTCACCATTGACCAGACGTTTTCATTTGGTGAGAGATCTGGAGAATATGCTGGCCAGGGCAGCAGTCGAACATTTTCTGTATCCAGAAAGGCCGGCACAGCACCTGCAACATGCGGTCGTGCATTACCTGCTGAAATGTACGGTTTCGCAGGGATCGAATGAAGGGTAGAGCCACCGGTCATAACACATCTGAAATGTAGCGTCCACTGATCAAAGTGCCGTCAATGCGAACAAGAGGTGACCGAGACGTGTCACCAATGGCAATCCATTCCATCACGCCGTGTGATACGTCAGCACGGCGATGACGAATACACGCTTCCAGTGTGCGTTCACCGCGATGTTGCCAAGCACGGATGCAACCATCATGATGCTGTAACAGAACCTGCATTCGTGCACCCAGGTTCGTCGTTGAGTACACCATCGCAGGCGCTCCTGTCTGTCATGCAGCGTCAAGGGTAACCGCAGCCATGGTCTCCGAGCTGATAGTCCATGCTGCTGCAAACGTCATCGAACTGTTTGTGCAGATGGTTGTTGTCTTGCAAACGTCCCCATCTGTTGACTCAGGGATCGAGACGTGGCTGCACGATCCGCTACAGCCATGCGGATAAGATGCCTGTTATCTGGACTGCTAGTGATAAGAGGCCGTTGGGATTCAGCACGGCGTTCCGTATTACCCTCATGAACCCACCTATTCCATATTCTGTTAACAGTCATTGGATCTCGACCAACGCGAGCAGCAATGTCGCGATACGATAAACCGCAATCGCGATAGGCTACAATGCGACCTTTATCAAAGTCGGAAACGTGATGGTACGGATTTCTCCTCCTTACACGAGGCATCACAACAACGTTTCACCAGGCAATGCCGGTCAACTGCTGTTTGTGGATGAGAAATCGGTTGGAAACTTTCCTCATGTCAGCACGTTGTAGGTGTCACCACCGGCGCCAACCTTGTGTGAATGCTGTGAAAAGCTAATCATTTGCATATCACACCATCCTCTCCCTGTCGATTAAATTTCGCGTCTGTAGCACGTCATCTTCGTGGCGTAGCAATTTCAATGGCCAATAGTGTATTTGAATGTAGTGGCTGGCAATAGTTGAAATGACGTCATAGTCACGATGGCCACCGACTTGTACCGTTATGTTTCGAGTAGAACAAAGAAGCAAAGTGATACTGATGCGGGGACAGAAGGTAACACCTGTTGTTGATACTAAATCTTGTGGTTTTATTGCTTCGATTATAAGAAATTGTCTTCCACAATTCTCAATTTCAGAACAGTGTTTTGTACAAAATTATTTATCATTCTAAATTTTATGACAAGTTATGTTGTTTTTCTTCCAGTGATGATGTTATCATAACCGAAACCGGGAAAGAATGAAGGTGAGTGTGTACAGATGATGGCCATAAAAATGTTTTTCTTCAAATACACTGCCTGAAAAAATATTGCTTCACCAGGAAACACGACGTCGATTTTGATCTGAGGACAGCATATGCCACCTGAGGGTTAATTGGTGTAATGAAAGTGGTTTCAACGTCGTCCGCCTACAAATAGCGTAATAGCATAGCTACTTACTTTATAATAGCGAACGCTCACAGCCAGAAGGCTCAGTTTGGGGCAAACGTGTAAAGCAAGCGGGCAGCCATGCCAGATGCGCTTGCACTTCCTACAGCCAACAGAGCAATTTTGGAAGGGGTGAAATTCTGGCCTTCTGAGTGGCGGGATGGTCCTTTCGGAGAACAGCCACACAAGTTTGACGCGCTGATTCAGCCGTGCAACGGTGCTGGTCACGTGAACATTCTTACACCGACAGGCGAGGTTCTGAATGTCCACGCAGCACAGACGCCCACCAGGATCATCGTGTTTTAAGGGCAGCAGTGGCAGATCGTACAGCTACCACAGCACAGATAAGAGGGCTTATGAGCCCAGATGTGTCAACACGAACTGTTGTGAACCGTTTATTAGCTGTGCGACTACAGGTACGCACACCTATAGCCTGTCTTCCACTCATGCTACAGCATCGGTGTGTACAGCTCGACCGGTGCCATTACAGGATCACTTGGAATGGCGCGCCGTGGTCTTCAGCAATGAAAGCAGAATCTGGCTGCACACAAGTGATGGTCGTTTGCACATGCGCTGTAGATCTGGTGAGAGCTGTCTCCTAGAAAGTGTTCGTCCAAGATACATTGGCCCAATCTGAGACCTTAGACCGTGTCCTACCTGAGCGACAGAAGCGAGAGACAGCGAGCGACTTCTGGATACGCGACACTCCAGCGACAAGCAGCAGCATCGGGCGACAACCTTGGGTGTCCTGCGTGCGTGCGACCATGTCACGCTACGGGATGGCTGTTTAGAGCCAAACAGCTGTTTCTACACTACTGGCCATTAAAATGGCTACACGAAGAAGAAATGAAGATGATAAACGGTTATTCATTGGAAAAATATGTTATACTAGAACTGACATGTGATTACATTTTCACGCAATTTGGGTGCATAGATCCTGAGAAAACAGTACCCAGAACAACCAGCTCTGGCCCCAATAACGGCCCTGATGCGCCTGGGCATTGAGTCAAACAGAGCTTGGATGGCTTGTACAGGTACAACTGCCCATGTAGCTTCAACACGATACCAAAGTTCATCAAGAGTAGTGACTGGCGTATTGTGATGAGCCAGTTGCTCGGCCACCATTGATTAGACGTTTTCAGTTGGTGAGAGGTCTGGAGAATATGCTGGCCAGGGCAGCAGTCGATCATTTTCTGTATCCAGAAAGGCCCGTACAGGACCTGCAACATGCGGCCGCGCATTATCCTGCTGAAATGTAGGATTTCGCAGGGATCGAATGAAGGGTAGACTCAATGGTCGTAACACATCTGAAATGTAACGTCCACTGTCCAAAGTGCCGTCAATGCGAACAAGAGCTGACTCAAATGTGTAACCAATGGCACCCCATGCCATCACTCCGGGTGATACGCCAGTATGGCAATGACGAATACACGCTTCCAATGTGCGTTCACCGCGATGTCTCCAAACACGGATTGGACCATCATGATGCTGTAAACAGAACCTGGATTCATCCCAAAACATGACGTTTTGCCATTCGTGCACCCTGCTTCGTCATTGAGTACACCATCGCAGGCGCTCCTGTCTGTGATGCAGCGTCGAGGGTAACCGCAGCCATGGTCTCCGAGCTGATAGTCCATGCTGCTGCAAACGTCGTCGAACTGTTCTTGCAGATGGTTGTTGTCTTGCAAACGTCCCCATCTGTTGACTCAGGGATCGAGACGTGGCTGCACGATCCGTTACAGCCATGCAGATAAGTTGCCTGTCATCTCGACTGCTAGTGATACGAGGCCGTTGGCATCCAGCACGGCGTTCCGTATTACCCTCCCGAACCCACAGATTCCATATTCTGCTAACAGTCATTGGATCTCGACCAACGTGAGCAGCAATGTCGCGATACCATACACCGCAATCACGATAGGCTACAATTCGACCGTTCTCAAAGTCGGTATCGTGACGGCACGGATTTCTCCTCCTTACACGAGGCATCACAACAACGTTTCACCAGCAACGCCGGTCAACTGCTGTTTGTGGATGAGAAATCGGTTGGAAAGTTTCCTCATGTCAGCACGTTGTACGTGTCGCCACCGGCGCCAACCTTGTGTGAATGCTCTGAAAAGCTAATCATTTGCATATCACAGCATCTTCTTCCTGTCGGTTGAATTTCGCGTCTGTAGCAAGTCATCTTCGTGGTGTAGCAATTTTAATGGCCAGTAGTGTAGAAACAGCTCCTTAACCTGTAGAATACTGTAGCTAGTGAGTAAGGCTACAGAATTAGGTTTACCTAAGAAAATAATGCGAAAAGGGGTGTTGTGCATGAAATTTACGAAGGGACGAATCTCCATGGAGAATTTCATAAGTATTGTCAACTACGAAGATCACCAGACAAGTTCTTCGAATACACGTGAATGAGCAGAGGAGCATTCGACTATCTCATCAATAAATTAAATACGATTGTTTTTTTACGTGATCAAGAACTTTTAGCAGCATATATATTCAGAGCAATGACTATTACATGACTAACTACTCTAAATACAAACATAAAGACACACATTGATACCAAAGAGTAATAGCTAGCTGTGGTGTGGGGGGTAGCGAATGCAGTTCATAAAAAACGTGTGAGGAAAAGGTCCTTAGTTCGATTCTTATATTTTTACCGACTCAGTTACAATTCTGTATACTTAGTTTTATGTATACTGTCTACACTGCATCGCTAAGTGTATTTTTAAGGTCTTGCCAAAGAACTTCACACCTATCCCAGTATATCACACATATTTAATTCTTAATAAATTACAATGAACCATGAAATTTTACAGATGCTCTACTGGCCATTAAAATTGCTCCGCCACGAAGATGACGTGCTACAGACGCGAAATTTAACCGACAGGAAGAAGATGCTGTGATATGAAAATGATTAGCTTTTCACAGCATTCACACAAGGTTGGCGCCAGTGGCGACACCTACAACTTGCTGACATGAGGAAAGTTTCCAACCGATTTCTCATCCACAAACAGCAGTTGACCGGCATTGTCTGGTGAAACGTTGTTGTGATGCCTTGTATAAGGAGGAGAAATCCGTACCATCACGTTTCCGACTGTGATAAAGGTCGGATTGTAGCATATCGTGATTGCGGTTTATCGTATCGCGACATTGCTGCTTGCTTTGGTCGAGATCCAATGACTGTTAGCAGAATATAGAATCGGTGGGTTGAAGAGGGTAATACGGAACGCCGTGCTGGGTCCCGACGGCCTCGTATCACTAGCAGTCGAGATGACAGGCATCTTATCCGCATGGCTGTAACGGATCGTGCAGCCACGTCTCGACCCCTGGGTCAACACATGGAGACGTTTGCAAGACAACAACCATCTGCACGAACAGTTGGACGACGTTTGCAGCAGTATCGACTATCAGCTCGGAGATCATAGCTGCCGGTTACCCTAGACGCTGCATCACAGACAGGAGCGCCTGCAACGGTGTACTCAACGACGACCCTGGGTGCACGAATGGCATTGTTTCGGGTGAATCCAGGTTCTGTTTACAGCATTATGATGGTCGCGTCCGTGTTTGGCGACATCGCGATGAACGCAAATTGAAAGCGTATATTCGTCATCGCCATACTGGCGTATCACCCGGCGTGATGGTATGGGATGCCATTGGTTACACGTCTGGGTCGTTTCTTGTTCGCATTGACGGCACTCTGAACAGTGGACGTTACATTTCAAATGTGTTACGAACCCGTGGCTCTACTCTTCATTTGATCCCTGCGAAACCCCACATTTCAGCAGGATAATGCACGACCGCATGTTGCAGGTCCTGTTCGGGCCTTTCTGGATACAGAAAATGTTCGCTTGCTGCCCTGGCCAGCACATTCTCCAGATCTCTCACGAACTGAAAACGTCTGGTCAATGGTGGCCGAGCAACTGGCTCGTCACGATACGCCAGTCACTACTCTTGATGAACCGTGGTATCGCGTTGAAGCTGCATGGACGGCTTTACCTATACACGCCATACAAGCTCTGTTTGACTCAATGCATAGACGTATGAAGGCCGTTATTGGGGCTAGAGGTGGTTGTTCTGGGTACTGATTTCTCAGGATCTGTGCACCTAAATTGTGTGAAAATGTGTAAAATATTTTTCCAATAAATACGCGTTTATCATCTGCATTTCTTCTTGGTGTAGTAATTTTAATGGCCAGTAATGTATTTGATGTTGTGAACGTCATTCTTCAGCAGTCAGTGTTAAGGCCAAACATTTCAATTACTCTAAATAGTCTGTAAAAATAAAGCTTACAAAATTTTTGAAAAGAAAGTCAAACGATTTGTGTAATTATTTGTCTAAAAGTAGGAAGTAAAAATTTTAGGGAAACGTTTGGTGCACCTCATTTTCTGTTCATGATTTCGAGCATCATTCAAAGGCACGTAGAACGTTTCTCTGATCTACTTATTTCTTTTACTCAAATAATTTCATAAAATATTTGACTAATTTCTTCCATTTTTTAATTTCAAGTTTTATTCAGAAAGCATAATCTTACTGACTCCTCGTTTGCCTTCCTAACGTGCTTGATTCGAAGAAAGCCTTTTTAACATTTAAATACTTCACCAATGTATCTTTTTGTGTGTAAAATAGCTAGGTCTTCACAGATGACATTTTTGACACTTCATTTACAGCATCTTTTCGTGAAATATTTCAATTTTTCCTCAGCTTATTAATTAAGTTTTCGTTCATTACCCTGATTACTTTCAAGCAGTTACATATTATCATGCCAAACTAAACCTCATGCTGGTCACTTTGATACCCCCGTTTACCTGTTTTTCTCCCTTTGTTTGGATATGAAAATCTGGACAGAACTTCAGGGTGTAAGTTATAGGGAGTCTCGTTTTCGCTCTGCTCACGCGTTTACAAAAACGTATCGAGTGTTAATCATATGGTAAAATAGTCCTTTCTGCATGCTGTCATTTCCAAAATTCGTCTTTTCGATATCTTGAACCTTTTATGAAATACGACGATTTTTACGACCACTTGATTCCCGAAGCAAAGGAAAGGTTCGGACGCGCCGCGAGCGACCCGTCCGCGAATATAACAACTAATATCTCAAGAATGAAAAGAGATATCATTTCAGTCTCAACTTTAAATACTATTTAGATATATTTGTTACATTTCATACGCAATAATGTATGGCCTTAAATGAACTATATGGAAAGTCTACACAGTGTGATTTTACCTCGGCAAATTCTTAAAAATTTCGTACAGCAGTCTACTCAATTTCGTGCAGCACAGTAATTATAACGAATAACGAAAATAAATTCTGACCTTTATCATTTAAGGATATCAAGCTATAAGTTGCGGAAGAATCAAATATTTTCACTGAATAGTTTTCTTAAAATCGGATGTTCAGTAATTCATAGCTGCCGTCGATTCCGCTCCACTGCTTTGCCAAGAAGACTGTGTCGCTCTGTGCGCGCGTGCTGCAGCGACAAGACTCAAACATGTTTGAATTCAAACGTCCCCAGTTGCAGCAGGAGACAAGCAGCTACACAGATGTCGCTCACGTAGGACGCTTCCATAACTACACCAGCAGTTGAGTTTTGTCGCCCGAAGCTGTCGCGCGCTGTCGCTCGCTTTTGTCGCTCACGGAGGACCCGGCGTTATTGTCTGAGTGCGATAAGCTACAACTCCCGATCACCTTTGGTGTTTGTGGAGGGGACCCTAAACGGCGCTCTGTACATGCAGAAAGTTGTTAGACGACTTCTTTTGCGGTTCTTGCCAAAGGAAGGTGATGTGTTGTTCCAACAGGACAATACTCACCCACACACTGATCGTCAAACTCAACGTGCTCTGCACGACGAGCAGCAACTTCCCTGGCCAGCATGATATCCAGACCCTTCTCCAGTCGATTATGTGTGTGATATAATGGGACAACAAGTGACTCGTCAACCAACAACTCTTACAGAACATTGTGAATAGGTCGAGCAGGCGTGTTATAACGTATTACAGGACAGTATTCGCCATCTGTACGACTGAATGAATGCCAAGATACAACGTCTGCATTGCCGCCCTTAGAGGCTACACCACATACTAATATGGGTGTTTCAGCACGGGTCAATACCTGGTGCCTCAGGACCGCTTGTGCTATTGATCACTAAGTGTAATCACTTCATATACTTCGTATGCTCTGTTGCAACAATAAATCTTGAGTGAATTGGAAATCTTTAAAAGGATCCAATAATTTTTTCCGGCAGTGTATTTAGCACCCGACACAAGTTACCTTTGTAAAGAGCAAAGCCTAGTTTACACAATGACATTGGGTTGCGCCACTCGTTGCGTGGAATGGGTTGCACGCAAGTAGTTTCATGTATGACAGTAGACACGGCGACACTGGTACACACTTAAGTTTCGTCGTTTTGTGGGTCCCTGAGTCGTGTCTGAAATGAAAGTTTTCGCAGCTGCACGTCGCACGAGTTGTGATGGAGTTAAAGCTTGTTGCGTGGAATCGCTGCATAAGAAAAAAAATAAGAAACGTGTTCCGATTCGTGACTAGATGAAGAAAATACGTCAGCTCGGTTGCTCAGCATCCTTGCTGAAATAATTTATAACGGAAGATACAAGAAGTTCTTTTAATTATCTTAGAATGTCACTAGAACTGTTCACATTTCTTCTAAATAGAGTTAATTATGCTATAGGGAATAAGGGTACTGTAATACGTGAAGCACTGTCGCCATAACTGAAATTACATGTCATATTGCGTGCATTACCATCGAGAACACTCGGCATGCTATAAGATACGGTTTTAGTTCGTGATGACGCTTTTTCATTAGCACGAATAATTATTAACATTAACAATAATAATTACTAACATTAGCAACAATAATTATTCTAAGCAGGCCGCGTTAAGAAGAGAATGATTTGCAAACAACTCTCTTGAAGCCGGCCGGTGTTGGCCGAGCGGTTCTAGGCGCTTCAGTCTGGAACCACACGACCGCTACGGTCGCAGGTTCGAATCCTGCCTCGGGCATGTATGTGTGTGGTGTCCTTAGGTTGGTTAGGTTTAAGTAGTTCTAAGTTCTTGGGGACTGATGACCTCGGATGCTCAGTCCCATAGTGCTCAGAGCCATTTGAACCATTTATTTGAACTCTCTTGAAGATAGATCTGTACAACGCCAATATTTCAAAATTCAAACATATATGAATGGGGAGCACTGCAGCGACGTTTTAAATAGATGAATATTGAATAAAGAATGCAGCTTCTTGAATTTGTATAGTGTTTAGTTACACCAACGAGTTGCGAAAACGCGCGGCGCGCATGCGCAGTGGTCGGTAGTGCAGCTGGCTGCAACCAAGTGTCGTCGTGTAAACTAGTCTTAGTAATGAAATAACTCGTGTTGTACTTTTGTCACATATTACAGCTGGTTTTCTAAGCGTTGTCATATGGCTCAGAGATACGACACGGGGGTTAACTTGGTGACAAAACACATCAAATGATCGTTCACTGAAATCAACGTGTAGAGACTGTGTTTCGTTTGTAGAAGACAGTGTTTCAAGTTTCTTGAGATATGTTAAGCAGTGGATTGTGTAGCTCACCGTGCTACAGATAGCGCTACAATGCTGTACTGAACGAGTCTAAACATTTCGAGTGTTTGCTCATTACGACAGGGTACCTAACAAGAGCATTTAGATAAGAGAAATTCTGAGAATAATTATCACTGACGACACTCTTGACATTAAAGTACTGAAATTAAAGCTCAGCACTGAATAAATGCGACGCTCTCTTCGCAGAATACAGCCTTCTGTCGGAGGAATTGGAGAATTCTTGAGTGTTTCGAAGAAAATGCCAACGACTTTCAAGATGGTAAAGCAAGAAAGCAACTAACACGTAAGGAGATTTATCGCAAAAGAAGACAGATTTACAGCAAGAGTTACAAAAGACAAAATGGAAATTAATCATTGTACAGGGTGTTACAAAAAGGTTCGGCCAAACTTTCAGGAAACATTCCTCACACACAAAGAAAGAAAATATGTTATGTGGACGTGTGTCCGGAAGCGCTTACTTTCCATGTTAGAGCTCATTTTATTACTTCTCTGCAAATCAGATTAATCATGGAATGGAAACACACAGCAACAGACCGTACCAGCGTGACTTCAAACACTTTGTTACAGGAAATGTTCAAAATGTCCTCCGTTAGCGAGTATACATGCATCCACCCTCCGTCGCATGGAATCCCTGATGCGCTGATGCAGCCCTGGAGAATGGCGTATTGTATCACAGCGGTCCACAATACGAGCACGAAAAGTCTCTACATTTGGTACCGGGGTTGCGTAGACAAGAGCTTTCAAATGCCCCCATAAATGAAAGTCAAGAGGGTTGAGGTCAGGAGAGCGTGGAGGCCATGGAATTGGTCCGCCTCTACCAATCCATCGGTCACCGAATCTATTGTTGAGAAGCGTACGAACACTTCGACTGAAATGTGCAGGAGCTGCATCGTGCATGAACCACATGTTGTGTCGTACTTGTAAAGGCACATGTTCTAGCAGCACAGGTAGAATATCCCGTATGAAATCATGATAACGTGCTCCATTGAGCGTAGGTGGAAGAACATGGGGTCCAATCAAGACATCAGCAACAATGCCTGCCCAAACGTTCACAGAAAATCTGTGTTGATGACGTGATTACACAATTGCGTGCGGATTCTCGTCAGCCCACACATGTTGATTGTGAATCGAGGAAGTACAGTACATACTGACGAAACTAAAATGAGGTCTAACATGGAAATTAAGCGTTTCCGGACAAATGTCCACATAACATCTTTTCTTTATTTGTGTGTGAGGAATGTTTCCTGAAAGTTTGGCCGTACCTTTTTGTAACACCCTGTATATGTGCTGTCTGGTCTTTCAGACACGTCAAAACGAACAGACACCAGTTTGATCTTACAGCCACTATGAATCATGATACAAAAGCTGCTAGTGTGCATCGATTTAAATCAATGGAGAAAGTTGAAAATTTGTGCTTTTTTACTTTTTTATTTTATCTGATTTTGTTCGTTTTCGATCGTTGTATCTGGTCCGGGCGGACGTCGAAAGACACCCGTTTCAGTTCGTTGTTGATCCATTAACTCAGTTTTTTTTTTATTACAGAGAGCAGCTAGCCCTCTGACCGAACACGCTTTATTTTATTTATTTATTTATTTATTTATTTTTGTTCGCTTTTGTTCGTTGCATCTGCTCGGGGCGGATGTCGTAAGACATCCGTTTAATTTCGTTGTTGATCCATTAACTCAGTTTTTTTTTATTACAGAGGGCAGCTAACCCTCTGACCGAACACGCTGAGCTACCGTGCCGGCCACGGACTACACTAGCACGCCTGCTGTCAGACCCAAGTTCTCAACTTATCCACGCACTACTGATGAAGTGTCCCTTGCCCATTATTCCCATTACTTGCGACCTTTCGATGATTCCCGCAAGATTTCGAGCATGGCGTGCATCTGCACTGAAGCGGTTAATTCATCGTCCTCGTCTTAATTATATGTTCTTTCAGAGATGTCCGAAAGGACAGACACCATTTCAATCCCGGAGCCTGTATCAATCAAGACACAAAGGAATTACCGATATTAGCTGCAGTGGGCACCGATTTAAATCAGTGGGGAAAGCTGACTACGCCTAGTAAGCAGGAGGCATGGGTTTGAATCCCCGTCTGCCACAGATTTTCAACTTTCTCCATTGATTTAAATTAATACCCACTGGCAGCTAGTGTCACTAATTCCCTTGTGTCCCGATTTAGCATTATTTACGAAGTGAGTCACTGGAGAATAAGGAAAGCAACTGATTAAAAAGAATACATTGTCTTATACACAGCCGATCAGCATGTAAGAGCTCAAGCAGAGGTCAGAAGTCTTCCATTGGGCATTACAACTGCAGTAGTATGAAGGCAGTGGTCGGCATGGAACTAAGGTCAAACTGGCAATTAAGTGCACTGTATGCTTGGTTATGCAAAAGATTAGCATTTCAGCACAACCGCACTAACGATGTAGGAGTAACATTCTGTATAAAAGGAAAGATTAGGCAACTGATTTCTCTTTGAGAAATCGTAGTGGAATGTTGTTTGTTTGTGAGAAGGTCGTGCTGTGCCTCTTGTAAAAAAGAAGTAACGCCTCCCAGCACGTGTTGAGACTCGACAGCGGCAGAATCATGGACTACTAACATTTCTGCCTATCGTTCCGCGATATTGCTGCTCGTTCTGGTCATGCAAATAGGGCGTCGTTGGGTTCAGGAGGGGGAAAATCAACGCCATGCGGGTTCTCAATAGCCGTGCATGCCTACTGTTGTATCCACGGACCCAAACAACCAACCAACTCGCGCACGCACGCCCTGACCGTGACATTGCTGGCCACAGTTCCTGTCGCGGCCGTCGGCGTCTCAGGGCGTTACCGCCGACGGAAGAGGTCGCGCCATGGCTGAGCTCGGGTCCGCAGCGCCCTCTGCCTTTTGCATATAAGGAGGAGCGCTGGCCCCGAG
Organism: Schistocerca serialis cubense; assembly: GCF_023864345.2. Lineage (NCBI taxonomy): Eukaryota > Metazoa > Arthropoda > Insecta > Orthoptera > Acrididae > Schistocerca > Schistocerca serialis. The sequence continues at coordinate 119,069,620 of NC_064639.1, read as the reverse complement.
ACGCCATGCTCTCCGCCTCGCCTATCGCATCTGTCTCCCCTCCCCCATGCGGATCCTGTATGATCTCATCCCCTTCCCTCACCTCCTCCTTTTCCTTGAAAGGATACGGATCCTGTACACCTCCCATAAACTTGATCCTCCTCACCCGCTCGTCTCCCCGATCCTCTCCCACCCCCTCCCGCTGCCGCGCCTGTATTCCCACGTCCCGCCCGGTCTCCATCTCTCCACCCTCCTTACCCTCTCCCAAGGTGGCTTGCGCCAGCTCCCCCTCCCTGATGATGTCCTCATTCCCTCCATCTACCCCTCCTATCAACTTTGACCCTGCCCCGCCCCCCACTTCCGGTGTCCTTTCCTTTCGGCACCCTCCCTCCCTTCTCTTCTCTTCCCTTCTTTTTCCTTTTCCCCGTCCCCTCCCTCCCCCCTCTTCCCCCGGGCTTCCTCTCCCCCTTCCTCCCTCCCCCCTGTCTCCCCTGCCCGTGGCATTTCTGCTCTCCCCTCCCACTCCCCTTCCTACTCCTCTCTTGGCAGGTCCCCGGACTCGCACACGCATAGTGAACTTTCGCGCGCCGGAGATCATCGCCTTCTGTGTCTCGTGTGTGTGACGTCGTTTAGCGTTTTTGGTGTCCGCCGTCCCACTACTATGTTCACTTGTGCCGTCGGACTCATCAGTGTTCTGTGCGCCGTGCCACCGTGTTTTCAGTGTTGTTATCGTCCCGTGTGAACGACTCCGTGTTTTTTGTGTCTCTGTGACCTCTCTCTTTTGCCCATCACTATGTTAATTATCATTCTCCATTCTTATACTATTGTAATCACTATGGGTGAAGAGCGGCGTAGTGTGCCGCTGCCAGCCTACCTGATTTGTACAGGTATTAAATTTACAATAAAGTAAAAAAAAAAAACAACCCCGAGACGGACAGTCTATTGTCGATTGTCTACTGCTAGCCCTTCGTGGAGTTTATAGCGGAGCCATTGCAGTGTGATATTTGCTATTGTATTCGACTAGGCTCAGTACGCGGATTACTCTTGGATATTACTTGGACTTGTATTGCTGGTGCACGTTTCGTCAGAAATAAAGATACGTTATCTCTTCATTCTAGCTGGCGCAATTCTTGTCATTAATTATTTTTCGGCCAACAGACATAGCTACATCCTGGTCACTACCCACGCTTTATACAATTTGTGGTGGCTGCCCCAAAAGTACCGCCGAGGTTTGGGAGCCGTCACAAAACATACTACCGAGAGGACAGACATACAACGAGGTTATGGGATACCTCCCAATGTCATGTAGGACCTCCTTTTGCCCGGCATAGTGCTGTAACTCGATGTGGCATGGACACAACAAGTCGCTGGAGGTGCAGAAGTATTCAGTTAGACTGCCTCTAAAGCCGCCCAAAATTGCGGAAGCATTGCCAGCGCAGGATTTTGTGCACGAACTCATCTCTTCATTAAGTGGCGTAAATGTTTGATGTGATTCAGGTCCGGTGATCAGGGTCGACTAACCATCCGCTCGAATTGTCCAGAATGTTCTTCAAACCAGTCACGAACAACTGTGGCCCGATGGCATTGTGCATTGTCATCCATAAAAATTCCATGGCTCTTTAGAAACATGGTGTACATAAATGGCCGCGAATGGTCTCCAAGTAGCCGAACACTACCATTTCCAGTCAATAACCGGTTCATCTGGACCAGAGGACTCAGTCTGTTCAATGCAAGCACAACCACCTTCATTATGGAGATAGCACCAGCTTGCACAGTGCCTTGTTGACAAGCTGGGTCCATGGCTTCATGGGGCCTGCGCCACGCTCTAATCCTATCATCACTTCTTGCCAATTGAAAACGGGACTCATTTGACCAGCTCACGGTTTTTCAGTCACCTAGGGTCCAACCGACAAGGTAACGAACCCAGGAGACGCGCTGCAGCTGATATCGCGCTGTAGCAAAATGTACTCTCGTCAATCGTCTGCTGCCATACCCCATCAACGCCCAATTTCTCCTCACTGTCCTAACGGATATGTTCGTCATACGTCCCAAGGTAATTTCTGCATTTGTTTCACGCAGTGTTGCTTGTTTTGCCAGCACTGACAACTCTGCGCGAACGCCGCTGCTCTCGCTCGTTAAGTGAAGACCGTCGGAAACTGCGTTGTCCGCGGTGAGTGTTAATACCCGAAATTTGGTATTCTAGGCCTACTCCTGACACTGTGGATGTCGGGATATTGAATTCCCTAACTATTTTTGAACAGGAATGTCCCATGCATCTAGCTGCAACTACCATTCCGCGTTCAAAGTCCATTAATCCCCGTCGTCCGGCCGTAATCACGTCGGACATCTTTCCGGATGAATCACCTGAGTACAAATGAGAATTCCACGAATGCAGTGCCCTTTCGAGCCTTGTTGACGCGTTACTATCCCCATCTGTACACGTGCTATCCCATCAATTTTGTCACCTTAGTGTTCTGTTCGGTCAGCTGTGTGGAATCCTACAGCACACCTTGTATGAGCATTTCGTGCCGTCGATGAAACTGTACAGTCTTGTACCAGGAGAAGCAAAGGAGAGGATGTTCTCTGGTGGACGGTATCCCCTTCTATAACACAACTGCACACATTTACACTCATGCTCCTAAATTAAGGATAATGCTGATACATGGTGAAACAACACTCTGGTGGGCCGTTTGTGGGCTTAAATCACCTCGGGGTATGACCGTGCGGGGCATTTGAACTGCGGTCGTCGCACGGTGGCGCTGGCAGCAGTCCACATACGCAGAGGTGTGTTGGTGCATGTCAGAGTACGGTGCAGCGAGTAAGCGTGCAGACGTGCTGATGGTGACTGTGTGTTGAAAATGGCTCAAAGAACACATATTGATGACGTTATGAGGGGTAGAATACTAGGGCGACTGGAGGCTGGTCAAACACATCAGGTCATAGCACGGGCCCTCTGTGTGACACAAAGTGTGATCTCAAGATTATGGCAAAGATTCCAGCAGACAGGAAACGTGTCCAGGCGCTACAGTACGGAACGTCTACACTGTACAGCACCACAAGAAGACCGACATCTCACCATCAGTGCCCGCAGACGGCCGCGGAGTACTGCAGGTAGCCTTTCTCGGGACCTTACGGCAGCCACTGGAACAGTTGTCTCCAGCCACACAGTCTACAGACGACTGAACAGGCATGGTTTATTCGCCCACAGACCTGCAAGGTGCATTCCACTGACCCCTGGTCACAGGAGAGCCCGTGAAGCATGGTGACAAGAACACAGTACATGGTCATTGGAACAGTGCTCCCAGGTTATGTTCACGGGCGGGTCCAGGTATAGTCTGAACAGAGATTCTCGCCGGGTTTTCATCTGGCGTGAACTAGGAACCAGACACCAATCCCTTAATGTCCTTGAAAGGGACCTGTATGGAGGACGTGGTTTGATGGTGTGGGGTGGAATTATGATTGCTGCATGTACACCCATGCATGTCTTTGACAGAGGAGCTGTAACAGGTCACGTGTATGTGGACATCATTTTGCAGCAGTATGTCGGCCTATTCAGGGATGCATTTGGTCCCACCTTCTTCCTGATGGATGATAACGCATGGCCCCACCGAGCTCCCATTGTGGAGGAGTACCTCGAAACAGAAGACATCAGGCGAATGGAGTGGCCTGCCTGCCACCCGCACAGTCCGTGACTGCAGCGCCTGAGACCGCTCGGCTAAACCCCGCGCGGCCACGACCGTTACATCGTATAGCTTAAGTAAACTTCTGTTGCAGTGTTGCATCCTCATAGTGGCTGTACTAGCACCACGCTTATTCGACTAGGGTGAAAGTTGCTTTTATAGCTGTTAATGTATTTGATCTTTAAACCTCCTGGGAGATTGAAACTGTGAGCCGGACGGAGACTCGAACTCGGTACCTTGGCAGGACAGCTTCTGTGAAGTTTGGAAGGTAGGAGACGAGAGACTGACGGAATTGAAGCTGTGAGGACGGGTCGTGAGTCGTGTTTGGGTAGCTCAGCTGGTAGAGCACTTGCCCACGAAAGGCAAAAGGTCCCTAGCTAGGGTCTCGGTCTGCACGCAGTTTTAATCTGCCAGGAGGTTTCACATCAGCGCACACTACGCTGCAAAGTGAAAATTTTATTCTGTTTCACCTTGCTTAATCTGTTACTTGAGCTCAAGTTAAACTTGTTTTGATGAGGAGATCTAAGGGGCGAACTGTCAAGTTACTGTAACATTTCTTGTATTTTAAACGTCGCTGTTAAACATATGTATCGATTGTTGCATTTATAACTCACTCAATCAATTGGTTCCACAACTTCATCAAATTGCCCAGTACTGCCACAAGACTATAAGACGAATAGAAAAGTGGCCCAAGGAAATTCTTAGTGGGATTCCAAGAAATAAGAAGGCGATCTAACCGGGGGTGGAAGGGGGTGGTGAGCAGACGACGTTATAAAAGATGCAACACCAACATGAAACCTGTGGCACGCCATTGTCGAATAGTGTATGTCAGATGGCTGCTACTGCTATGGGCAAGTAAAACTATTACTTTTTAAATGATTACTTCAAATTTAATCCGTCTCTATAACCGAAGTGCGGTGGCGGTGGCGGTGGCGCCCACTTAGACGTAAGTTGATTCGAACCCTTTCTTTCTTTCTTTCTTTCTTTCTCGGGCCTTTGTCTCGCTTCAACGCGGGGTCGGCTTTGTTATGACGGATTTGGCAGAGTTACTTGCAGAGGGTGGCCGGATGCCTTTCCTGCTGCCACCCCGAAGCCCCCGGGAGGGAAGTAGTCTACCCGAGCTGTCTGCGTCAAGTGTAAGTCATGAAATAGTGCGAACGTTTTCAAATGTCTGTGAGTCGCGTAACTGAGGCGGAACTGGGGGACCAGCCCTGTATTCACCTAGCGGGATGTGGAAAACCGCGTAAAAACCACATCCAGGCTGGCCAGCATACCGGCCCTCGTCGTTAATCCGCCGGGTGGCTTCAATCTGGGGCCGCCGCGCCTACCCGAGTCCAGGAAGCAGCGCATTAGCGCTCTCGGCTACCCTGGCGGGTGTGAGTTGATTCGAACCCTGTTGGTGGAAAACTTTTCACAGCGAGTACTTGGCCGTCAAAAGGAGGAGAAGTGGTGGCGTAAAGTTCCTCATCGCCAGTCTTTGTGCCAAAGTCTTGGATTAAATTTCAAACCTATACACAATGTCTCATGAAGTGAGGTCATGTGACACTGTCGACGGCGATCAGTCAATCGGATGAGGTAGTTAATCTCGCCTGCCCACGAGTAGGCTAAGTGCTGGCACCGGATTTCACCCTCTCCCTTACCTTCATCCATAACAACACAAACCCTACACTACACTGTACAATTACTTAGACAATGTTTCTAGCTGGTGAGATGATTGGCAGCTAGCTCTAAATATGGTAAATTGTGAGTTAATGCGGATGAGTAGGAAGAACAAACCTGTAAAGTTCGAATACAGAATTAGTAGTGCCCTACTTGAACAGTGAAAATGTTTAAACATATGGGAGTGACATTGCAAAGCTGTCTGAAATGGATCGAACATGTGAGAAGTGTGGTGGGAAAGACGAATGGTCGACTTCGGTTTATTGGGAGAATTTTAGAAAAGAGTGGTTCAAATGTAAGGGAGACCCCATATAGGACGCTGGTGCGACCTACTGTTGAGTACTGCTCGAGTGTTTAGGATCCGTACCAGGTCGGATGCAATTCAGAGGCGGGCTGCTACATTTGTTACCGGTAGGTTCAACCACACTTAAGTGTTACGCAGATGCTTCGGGAATTCAAATGGGAATCCCTGGAGAGAAGACGACGTTCTTTTCAGGAACACTATTGAGAAAATTCAGAGAACCGGCATTTGCAGCCGACTGCCGAACGATCCTACTGCCGCCAACATAGACTGCGCGTAAGGACCGCGAAGATAAGATACGAGAGATTACGGCTCATGCGAAGGCATACAGATAGTCGTTTCTTCCGTCGCTCTATTTGCGAGTAGTTGGTTGATTTGGGGGAGGGGACCAAACAGCGCGGTTATCGGTCCCATCGGATTAGAGATGGGGAAGGAATACGGCCGTGCCGTTTCAAAGGAACCATCCCGGCACTTGCCTAAAGCGATTTAGGGAAATCACGGAAAACCTAAATCAGGATGGCCGGAAGCGGGTTTGAACTGTTGTCCTCCCGAATGCGAGTCCAGTGTGGTAACCACTGCGCCACCTCTCTCGGTTTTGCGAATAGAAGAGGGGAGGGAATGGCTAGTAGTGGTACATGGTGCCACGCACCGTACGGTGGCTTACGGGGTATCTATGTAGATGTAGATCACTCCTATGTAGATGTAGATCACTCTTGACGTATGAGACAGATGCGCAGTTCACACTTCATATCAGGTCGGACAAACCGCCTACACTAGGCTTTTGCCTATAAATGCGATGCAGAACTCCTGCCTCTGCTCCACTTCGCTCATTTCCTGAGTATGTGACTACTTTTCCGTGTTGACTCAAAATTTTCCTGGATGATGAAAGTAACTTAATGCGTCTTAAATATTCAAATTTCTATGAAGAACAGCGCTGACTCCTCAGTGTTAATACAGAGGTACTAGTTGATTCTGGTAACAACAATAGGTTCTGTAAGCTAGGAATACGTGGAGAACGATTATTCCCTTGAATAAAACTTTTTTATGTAACTACGCCACAGCGGTTATTTTGTACGATACTAGGAACATGTTGACGATTTGGACTCGCATTCGAGTGGACCTACGTTTGAATCCCCGTTCTGTTTAAAAATTATGAATTCAGTGACGGTTCCTTCCCTGTCCATTCGCAATACCTTTCCCTACTCCTTCCCTAATGAATGAGTCGTCGATTCTCCCTTTCTTCCTTCAGACCTTTGTAAGGTTTCTTGTTTATTTTTCATATTTAAGGAATGTTATGTGAGCTCTATTTTTTTCATTCGGTGTGTCGTACTTCATGTTTATACTCTGGATATTTTTCAAACAATATTCTTCAATAGTCGATACGCTGTACCACAGGGGTTCTGAGTGCATGCGGTGTGATCTTTGGTTGTCAGTAGCATTCTATGAGAAGCCAGGGAGTTGGGTGTTGATTACACTCACTGATAACGCTACTAAGCGGTCTGAAAATAGGGCTATTACAAATGATTGAAGCGATTTCATAAATTGACTTTAGCTCCATTCATTGACATATGGTCACGACACACGACAGATACGTAGAAAAACTCATAAAGTTTTGTTCGGCTGAAGCCGCACTTCAGGTTTCTGCCGCCAGAGCGCTCGAGAGCGCAGTGAGACAAAATGGCGACAGGAGCCGAGAAAGCGTATGTCGTGCTTGAAATGCACTCACATCAGTCAGTCATAACAGTGCAACGACACTTCAGGACGAAGTTCAACAAAGATCCACCAACTGCTAACTCCATTCGGCGATGGTATGCGCAGTTTAAAGCTTCTGGATGCCTCTGTAAGGGGAAATCAACGGGTCGGCCTGCAGTGAGTGAAGAAACGGTTGAACGCGTGCGGGCAAGTTTCACGCGTAGCCCGCGGAAGTCGACGAATAAAGCAAGCAGGGAGCTCAACGTACCACAGGATGGTGCTCCACCGCACTTCCATCATGATGTTCGGCATTTCTTAAACAGGAGATTGGAAAACCGATGGATCGGTCGTGGTGGAGATCATGATCAGCAATTCATGTCATGGCCTCCACGCTCTCCCAACTTAACCCCATGCGATTTCTTTCTGTGGGGTTATGTGAAAGATTCAGTGTTTAAACCTCCTCTACCAAGAAACGTGCCAGAACTGCGAGCTCGCATCAACGATGCTTTCGAACTCATTGATGGGGACATGCTGCGCCGAGTGTGGGAGGAACTTGATTATCGGCTTGATGTCTGCCGAATCACTAAAGGGGCACATATCGAACATTTGCGAATGCCTAAAAAAACTTTCTGAGTTTTTGTATGTGTGTGCAAAGCATTGTGAAAATATCTCAAATAATAAAGTTATTGTAGAGCTGTGAAATCGCTTCAATAATTTGTAATAACCCTGTAGTTTGCAGACCAACGAGGTAGAGAATGTTGAATTTTAGAAATATTGTTTGGGAAAGACTTAATTTGAGAAGTGTGAAGATCTTCAGATAATGATGTTGCCGCGTTGCTTACCCACACGTGTTTCGGAAGTGAAAAGTTTTAGTGGCAGTTTTCTTTATTAGTTGAGGTTGGTTAGTTTGTGCTCAGACGTGATTAAGTTAAGTTATCAGTTCACATGGCTTGCACTCATAAGTTACATTTAGCACTAGTTTATCAATTTATTAATTAATTTCAAGGCAGAGTAATATTTGTTATATAAAATGGCGATTCCGCTAAATAGGTCGAAGGCAGGAGGCGGCTACGCGGGTAGCGGGGGCTGTGTGTCGTGGACTGGGCGTTTTTTAGGTTAGAGGGTCTCGGGAAACACAAAAAGGGCTTCAGTCTCATAGTGTGCAGGTCGAACACAGGAAGAATGTAGACTAGGAATCACCAGTGTAACACTTGTGTATTGTCGTAGCTGTGTTGGGAAAGTACCATAGCTCCAAGCGCTAATAGAAATCGCTGGTGGTCAAATTGTTATAGGCACTGAAAGCTGGCTAAAGCCGGAGATAAATTGTGACAAAATTTTTGCGAAGAACCTAACGGTATTCAGAAAGGATTGGCCATATACAGTTGACGGTGGCGTGTTTGTTGCCGTTAGACGTATTTATCTTGTAGCGAAAAATGGTTCAAATGGCTCTGAGCACTATGCGACTTAACTTCTGAGGTCATCAGTCGCCTAGAACTCAGAACTAATTAAACCTAACTAACCTAAGGACATCACACACATCCATGCCCGAGGCAGGATTCGAACCTGCGACCGTCTTGTAGCGAAGCTGAAGTAGATATTTCCTGTGATTTAGTGCGAGTATAGGACATCTTGTCAACCGACCTCCCAACTCAGATGGTACAACTGCTGAAAGTTTAAAAAAAACTAATTTCAAACACATACTCGACTATACAATTATAGTTGGTGGTGACTTTAAATTACCCTCGATATGTAGGCGAAAATACTTTTAAATCCGGAGGTATGCATGAAACATCACCCGAAATTATGCTAAAAGCATTCTCTGAAAATTATTTCGAGCAATTAGTTCATGAGCCCATGCGAATAGTAACCGGTAGTGAAAACACCCTTGAATTCTTAGCAATAAATAATCTTCAGCTAATAACGTACATCAGAACGGATACAGGGATTAGAGAACACAAGGGTTGTCGTTGTGAGACTGAATATCGAAACTCTGAAATCCAATAAAAATAAATGAGAAATATATCTACTCAAAAATGCAGATAAAAATTCGCTTGACGCTCCACTCCCTGCAAATTAACAATGTAAGTGTAGAGCAGATGTGGCTTGAATTCACAGAAATAGTATCGACAGCAACTGAGAGATTTAAACCAAATAAACTAAAAAACTGGTCATGACATTGTTGCACAAACGAACGCAAAATCCCCAAGATCGGCGGTCTTTTACAGAACCTCAAAATGTAGTGCAGACTCCAGTGCGAGATGCTAATAGTTTCCACAACGAAAGTTTGCCTCAAAACTTGGCATAAAATCCAAAGAGATTCTGGCCGTATGCTAAGTGTGCTAGCGGCAAGACACAATCAACGCTTTCTCTGGGCGATAGGTATGGAAATACTAACTATGACAGTGCTGCTAAAGCAGGGTTACTAAATACAGCCTTCGTCAAAGAGGACGAATTAAATATTCCAGAACTCGAATCAAGAACAACTAAGAAGAACGTATAAGAGGGATATACTTGGCGTAGTGAAGCAACTTAAATCACTTAATAAAAGCAAGTCTTCCGATCCAGACCGTATACCAATGAGATTCCTTTCAGCATATGCTGACGGAATAGCTCCATACTTAACAATCATATACAACCGCTAACTCGACAAGACATGTACCCAAAGACTGGAAAGCTACACAGATCGCACCGATATTAAAAAAAGAGAATAGGAGTAATTCATGAAATTCTATGCCCATATCATTAGCGGCGATATGCATTAGGATTTTGGAACATATATTATGTCCGAACATTATGAGTTATCTCGAAGAGAACGGTCCATTGATTACATGTGTCACTGCATTGCACTGAGCAGAACATAGCGGCTGAAGTCAAAGCTTAGTCCGCTTAGCACAGTTGCACGTCTTGCATTACACTTGCGCAACGCTTTCTTTCCTGTACCCAGTCTACTTCAGCGCTGCATTCCTTTATTTCATCACTCGTAGCAGTACCTAGTTTCTAGTTGCCCCAAATAAGTCAAGACAATTATTTTTTTTGAATGATTTCGTAAAGCCTTCAGCTCTCATTCTCTTTATTTCCTGTACTATTGTACAATTTCGACGTTAGGCCATTTTCAAGTATTTTAAGGGTGATTTTTTAGTATCATGCAACAACTACTCGAAAGTAACGTGCTCCTAAAATAGCGTGAACAGCTCGAATTACACTCCTGGAAATGGAAAAAAGAACACATTGACACCGGTGTGTCAGACCCACCATACTTGCTCCGGACACTGCGAGAGGGCTGTACAAGCAATGATCACACGCACGGCACAGTGGACACACCAGGAACCGCGGTGTTGGCCGTCGAATGGCGCTAGCTGCGCAGCATTTGTGCACCGCCGCCGTCAGTGTCAGCCAGTTTGCCGTGGCATACGGAGCTCCATCGCAGTCTTTAACACTGGTAGCATGCCGCGACACCGTGGACGTGAACCGTATGTCCAGTTGACGGACTTTGAGCGAGGGCGTATAGTGGGCATGCGGGAGGCCGGGTGGACGTACCGCCGAATTGCTCAACACGTGGGGCGTGAGGTCTCCACAGTACATCGATGTTGTCGCCAGTGGTCGGCGGAAGGTGCACGTGCCCGTCGACCTGGGACCGGACCGCAGTGACGCACGGATGCACGCCAAGACCGTAGGATCCTACGCAGTGCCGTAGGGGACCGCACCGCCACTTCCCAGCAAATTAGGGACACTGTTGCTCCTGGGGTATCGGCGAGGACCATTCGCAACCGTCTCCATGAAGCTGGGCTACGGTCCCGCACACCGTTAGGCCGTCTTCCGCTCACGCCCCAACATCGTGCAGCCCGCCTCCAGTGGTGTCGCGACAGGCGTGAATGGAGGGACGAATGGAGACGTGTCGTCTTCAGCGATGAGAGTCGCTTCTGCCTTGGTGCCAATGATGGTCGTATGCGTGTTTGGCGCCGTGCAGGTGAGCGCCACAATCAGGACTGCATACGACCGAGGCACACAGGGCCAACACCCGGCATCATGGTGTGGGGAGCGATCTCCTACACTGGCCGTACACCACTGGTGATCGTCGAGGGGACACTGAATAGTGCACGGTACATCCAAACCGTCATCGAACCCATCGTTCTACCATTCCTAGACCGGCAAGGGAACTTGCTGTTCCAACAGGACAATGCACGTCCGCATGTATCCCGTGCCACCCAACGTGCTCTAGGAGGTGTCCGTCAACTACCCTGGCCAGCAAGATCTCCGGATCTGTCCCCCATTGAGCATGTTTGGGACTGGATGAAGCGTCGTCTCACGCAGTCTGCACGTCCAGCACGAACGCTGGTCCAACTGAGGCGCCAGGTGGAAATGGCATGGCAAGCCGTTCCACAGGACTACATCCAGCATCTCTACGATCGTCTCCATGGGAGAATAGCAGCCTGCATTGCTGCGAAAGGTGGATATACACTGTACTAGTGCCGACATTGTGCATGCTCTGTTGCCTGTGTCTATGTGCCTGTGGTTCTGTCAGTGTGATCATGTGATGTATCTGACCCCAGGAATGTGTCAATAAAGTTTCCCCTTCCTGGGACAATGAATTCACGGTGTTCTTATTTCAATTTCCAGGAGTGTATTTTATGAGCATAACATAATATCATAGGAGCAACGACGTATATAACTTAATCTCCTACTAAAAAACCATCTACAAAATACTTGAAAATGGCCTAGGGCCAAAATTGTACGAAGGGTGTTCAAAAAGTTTTGCACAGTCGTCTCTAATTTTTTTTATTTTTTGCATGAGGAGAATGAAATTTTTGTGAACGTGCTTGGAACATTTAGCTATAAGTTGCTATATAAAAGTATTTTCTTCCATTTTTGTAGGTGATCCGTAACGCACCGTGAAGTAGATGTCAGGTTGCGACAACGGTCGGCGGTGGAGTTCCTCTTCAAGACCGGAGATGACTCTGCCACATCGATTCACAGGACATTGCTCCCAGTTTATGGGGAGGACACAGTGGATCGCGGCTGTATCCAGCGGTGGTTGCAGAGGTTTATAGAAGGTGATTTCCCTCTACTGGACAATCCACGATGCGGAAGACCACCAATGGCAGTGAGTGATGTGAATAAGGAGACCATTGATCAAATCGTCCAAAATGACAGATGTGTGACGATAAGACAGCTTTCTGAAATGACTCGTTTGTCATTGGGCAGTGTGGTATCACTGGTACAGTCACCACGGTACAGAAAAATCTGTGCACGTTGGGTGCCTAGATTACTGACAAGAGAAGTGAAAACGATGAGGAAGAATGTGTGCGAGGTTCTCATGAAGACCTTTACTGAAGAGTGGAAACAGTGTTTTGACGGCGTCATTACCCAGGATGAAACATGGTTGTTTTTGTCCGAACCTGAGAGAAAAACACAATCCATGGAGTGGCGTCATCCGGGTTCCCCTCGGAAGAAGAAAGCAAGACTTTCACGAACAGCAGGCGGGAAGGTGATGGCCTCCTCCTTCTGGGATCAGTGTGGTATCATTTTCATTGACTTTTTGGAACCTGGCTCTACAATTAACTGGGACCGTTACTGTTTGTCATTGGAAAAGCTGCGAGGTGCCATCAAGACCCACAGACCACAGTTTCAGGGTCAGCTCATCAGACTACACCATGACAATACCAAATGCCATACACCCCTTATGACGCAGGAGGAAATCAGGAAAATGAGTTGGAAAATTGTTCCTCATCCTCCCTACAGTCCGGACTTGGCTCCGTCTAGTTTTTACCTCTTTGGTCGTCTGAAGGCCCACCTGCACGGTAAAACATTTGATAGTGAGAAAGACCTTATTTCGTGTGTCAAGCGATGTTGTAAAAGGCATAATTTTACCAAAGTGCATTTGCATCATGGAAAGAACATAGGGCCAGATGCGTCACAGCTGATGGAGACTACATTGAGTAGGCTCAATGTATAGCTAAATGTTCCAAGTATGTTCACAAAAAATTTCATTCTCCTCCTGCAAAAAATTAAAAAAATAGAGACGACTGTGCAAAACTTTTTGAACGCCCTTTGTACAATCGTACAGGAAATAAAAAGAGAATGGCAGCTGTTGGCTTTAAGAAATCATTCAAAAAATTCATCGCAGCTGCGGACCCTAACGCATTGAAAATCAAGACAATTAGCTAGCGTCCGTTTGACATTATAGAATATAGTAAGGTAATTCAGTTAAGCATTGTATTTTAAAATTATTATCAGATTCAGTAGAAGTAAAGTTCACTGCAGATTTCACTTATTTTGTCAGACAAACTCATTCTCACATTACAAGCTTACAATCGCGTATGTATCATTGTGTTTGAAAATTAGTTTAGTCAAGTTTAACTACGTAGAGTCACAGGGCACGTTTTACAGAAACATTTTGGTTACGTATTCTTTCAAAATTCGTTTTATGATTTTATATAGTATTTTCATGCTGCTAGTTTTGAGTCGGAATTGCAAGTCGGGCATTAAGACGTCACGCAACGTAACTCTGTTTACTGCAGTGCACAGTACAGAATTCCACACGATCGTTCCTTAAATTTAAAGTTTCGGTTTTCTAATTCATTTGGTTGAAGTTAATGGCATCAGTTATACAGCTTCAGATAGTTTGGCGACGCATTTTATCGGATAGCATTTCCGTAAGTACACCACTGGAATTGTTAGGGATTACAACGGCCGGCCGCTGAGATCGAGGGGTTCTAGGCGCTACAGTCCGGAACTGCGCTGCTGCTACGGTATTACGTTCGAATCCCGCCTCGGGCATGGATGTGTGTGATGTCCTTAGGTTAGATAGGTTTAAGTAGTTCTAAGTCTAGGGGACTGATGACCTCAGATGTTAAGTCTCATAGTGCTTAGAGCCATTTGAACCACTTTTTCGATTACAACACAGACACACACACGAAGTTTGTGAGGGGACCACCTGTACGTGGAGCCCGATTTTGTAATATATTTCATGAAAAATGACCTGAAACGGTTATCATATGTAGAAGAAATTATGTCTTTGACACCACTGAACCAAAGACGTTGCCTGAGAGGCAGAATCGATTGTAAGTAGGAGCAAGCGGAACGCAGTAGCAGCTGCCGTTGCACTCTGTTACAGGTGGAATGTAAGACTTAAAGCTAGCTATGAGAATTCAGTTGTTGGTCTATGGACGCAGCATAATAAAGTTTTTAAAAAAGGAAGTGGTGAATGATACTGTTTATGCTCACACAGAGCCAGTAAATGTTAGGTCGTAGAAAACATTATCAAGAATTGATGTGATACTGATCGTTAACAGATATTGACCATTGTCCGTGGCAGTTAGAGAAGAGTAATGCTTGATACTGTAAGTCAAAGGGAACGCAACAAGGCCAATTTTGTAAGGTAATGAAGTTTTGTATATTTAGTTTTAAGTGTGCAGCAACGCAATGTGGATTTCGCTGAATTTTACAGTACTGACCCTTGAATGTAGGAACCAGGTATTTTCCATGAGATTTAATGTATAGGTTGATTACGTATATCCGATTAGTAATATTGTGTGTGTTTTGTAATCCTAATACGGAGAAGCTAAATTGGGGAATCTGTTCCGTTAAACGATGTGAAACTTTTTGTCCTGTAACAATCCAAGTGTTTTTAATTACGTCAGTAAGTGAGAATTGTAGAACAGTTCAGAAGTTCACTGATCTCGAAGTTAATGTAAAATGTTTCATACTATATTTTGTGAAGGAAAAACTTTATTTTGAATACAGTTTTCAAACTGAACCATCCGTCTTTAGCATATCCCATTATCAGTACCTCATCCTCTTTCATGTCGTGTTTATTTAAATCCAACGAATATTTTTCTAAAAGAAATCTTTCTCAGTCAGAATGAGAAAAATATTAATGTGGCAGAATCAGAAAAGTATTAATGTTTGTAACAGTTTCAACGTGGGCAGCATTCCATAACGCTGTGCCAACATCAATATTTTCACTGAAAATTTGCAAGGCTATTCATTTATCAACTAATCTACTGATATTATTTGTATGAAGGTATTTTATGGCCGGCAGTGCACTTCGCTGTGCCAAGATTGAAATTTTCTATGCCTACTGTGGAGAGAATACCAAGATTACAGCTGTTGCGACTCTAGAGCTAAGGAAAATTTATTTCGTTGTTTATTTGCGCAGGGAATTTTATCAGTTTATTGTGCAGGGCCATAGAACTCGGTCCTCACGGGAGTCGGTAAATTTCAGGGGGACTGATTTCATTATAGGCATTGCGTATTGGTTTTTCCAGATAATTTGTTTAATTCTTCTTGGATTACAGTAAAACTGATTAAGCACACATTGTAAGACATTGTGGTCTCCTGACCTTCATTGCTTGCATATTACACCATCACAATCATATTCCGCACATCAAGACGCTTCATTCGAACACAAACTCGATAAGATAAAGTCAATGTTGTATGAATTGATGTAAACGATATGCAAATAAATAGTAAATCGCAAGTGCGCACCGAGATTGAAATACACGAGGCTGGCGTACACACACACATTCAAGACACGACGGTCGCAGGGGCTTTTTGTTCGGGAGGGCAAACCGCACACCGGGGGGCCGGTCCCTTCAGAGGATGATTCAACCTATCTACATCGGCCGGCGACCCCCCGTAGAGCAGACAGCGTTTGCCTGAGTGAAAGGGAGAATGACCCCGTGTTCGGCTTAAAAGCAAATTCCGCTACATTGTGTGGGAGCGCCCAGCCTACTCATTCTTTACAAACATAGTACGCAGTTTCAGAGGTTTTCACAGGGAGACAGCAAACGCCAAACGCCGATGCTACAGATTTCTGGATTGGTCGCCTTAAACGAAACGTCATTCTCCAGTTTTAGAAGAGCAATGCTGATTGGCAGACGATATTCCTGACGCCTTGAGCTGAAGGAGTAATGGAAGATACCGAAAGATATACCCCTTCACGTCTGGCGTGGAGAGGGGCCGTTCCGTTGTCGCTCTTGGAGCGAGAACACGTAACGAGAGCATGTGCGCTCGTACGTGTACTCAAAGAGCGAGGAACAAGTCTCTCCTCAGTACGTCACTGGGAGAGAACCTCTGTCAAGAGCAAATCGGAGTGCGACTCTATATCGAGTCCTTGCGATTAAGCGTTGTTCACTGTGTTGATCGTCACACTTATCGTGCGGTGTGAACGGAAAGAGTGTTAGTTAAACGCCTCCGAACGAATTTTTGAATGGCATCGTGGTGGACTGGCTATCTGACCAGTGTACCATGCCAATAGTTAGACTAGGGGCGAATAGGAGTCCTTGACTTCATTAAGGCGTAGGGAGAGTTTGATTGGCGAAGGTCAATCCAGATAGAACGAGAGTTATCTTATTTGTCAGCAGACAGCAGTAATCGCAGCTTACGGTATTGTGCGCTACAGCTCTTGCGAGCCCCATATTTCCTCCACAACAGTACACTTCACTGCATTTCACACGCGACAGCCTCGACCGTACCTAGCAACATTCTAACAGATAATTATTCAAGTTGAGTAGGTGCGGCTCTCAGCCATTCTGCCAAGTCAATAACCATCTTAAACGTTGTATAGAAATTTCATTAGCGAATCCTATCCTTAAGAGGTAACTTCACGTTCCGAAAAGAACCCCCAAATAACTTGTTCAGTTCATAACTAAAAGGGGAACTGTGATTTCTCAGAATTTTTGCAAAATAATTAATAATTTTCGTTATTTTCGTGTTTTTCTTACACTAACTAGCACTACTCCAGTACCCAAGTATCCCACTAGTTACATAAGAAATTTTGTGAATTTTTGTGTCATTTCTTTACAGCGGACGACTCCAGAAGATATTTATTGCTGAAAGTTTTTCAGGCATTTCTCTTTAGAACGTTAGGAGCGTCTGTCTGACTTCTGTAGTAGTGTGGGGGTGGCAATTGCATCTTGCAGGAGCCACAGGGTAAAGGATACATCTCAGATTAATCTGTTGCGCAGAATGACAGAATAGCACCCACACGCTCACAACATTTGCTCAACAACACATCACGCAGTAAATTTGCAAAATACAAACATTACGGCCGGCCGGTATGGCCGTGCGGTTCTAGGCGCTTCAGTTTGGAACCGCGTGACCGCTACGGTCGCAGGTTCCAATCCTGCCTCGGGCATGGATGTGTGTGATGTCCTTAGGTTAGTTAGGTTTAAGTAGTTCTAAGTTCTAGGGGACTGATGACCACAGATGTTGAGTCCCATAGTGCTCAGAGCCATTTGAACCATTTGAACCACAAACATTACGCATTTCGTATTCATTGGCAAGCAAACACCATTAACATTTTTATAAAGAACGCTACAAGTTTAAGTTAGGAAACCAGTTCAGTTCAGTACAGTTACAGTTCACAATATTCAACTTGTTATTGATTTTCATTCACGACTATTAAACTTCCGAAAATAACGCGCAGCTTCGGCACCGCGTGCTCGCTATCTTATCAGACAAATCGGTCCGAGTGACTCACAGGGAAGTTGTGCAGAAAGACCGTAAGACGCACTTAATTGGTTTCGTTTATCTGCGTGGCGCGGCGCTGCGACGGTCCGCTTTATCTGTGACGAATTTCTGGAGCTCGCCAGTGCGATCTCAGCAAACACTTACGCCAGAGTGTTTGCAACACACTACGGAAACACCAGAGCTGCGATACTGTCTCCAGACAAAGAATGACGTCAGTGAAAGTCTACAGCAAAGACTTAAGGAAAGGTGACGCCCTCACATCAGACGTCAGCTACAATATCGATGTAGGAAGTTAATAAGTCACTAAAACGATGCGTGAATTCCACGATGTCTTATCGTTAGTGAAGGCTGCCCGCTGCTGAATGCTGCAACCTATAATTCTGAATACATTTATTTTTCTCTGTTAAACCCTTTTTTTGTTCTGTCCTTTCCACCCAGTTTTTCTCAGTCTCCATAGTACACTGGAGAGCCAATAAAAAAACTGGTACACCTGCCTAATATCGTGTAGGGCGAGCACAAGTGCCGCAACACGACGTGGCATGGACTAATGTCTGAAGTAGTTCCGGAGGGAATTGACACCATCAATCCTGCGAGGCTGTCCATAAATCCGTAACACTACGAGGGAGTGGCGATCTCTTCTGAACAGCCCGTTGCAAGGCGTCCCAGATTTGCTCAATAGTGTTGGTGTCTTGGGAGTTCAGTGGCCAGCGGAAGTGTTTAAGCTCAGTAGAGTGTTCCTGGAGGCACTCTGCAGCAATTCTGGACGTGTAGGGATGTCACATTGTGTTGTGTTGGCAGAGGAGCCAACACCGTGCTACAACTGGAGGCCGAAATGCACGCGTTTTAGCTCACGAAGGCTGGCATGAGGAGGGAAGAACTATACTGACGTGAGGTCTGGAACATGACAAGGAATGAGAGTTCAGAAATCGGGCATAATTAGTTTGATACTTAACTTTAATCCATTAATGATGAAGGTCGCTCTTGACGGTACATGATTCACAATATTATCTGTTCATATTATAGTAACTGAATATGGCGCCTTGCTAGGTCGTAGCAAATGACGTAGCTGAAGGCTATGCTAAACTGTCGTCTCTGCAAATGAGAGCGTATGTAGACAGTGAACCATCGCTAGCAAAGTCGGCTGTACAACTGGAGCGAGTGCTAGGGAGTCTCTCTAGACTAGACCTGCCGTGTGGCGGCGCTCGGTCTGCAATTCACTGATAGTGACGACACGCGGGTCCGACGTATACTAACGGACCGCGGCCGATTTAAAGGCTAACACCTGACAAGTGTGGTGTCTGGCGGTGACACCACACATTGTCCTGCTGGAATTGCCCAAGTCCTTCGGAATGCAAGACGAGCATGAATGGTTGCAGGTGATCAGACGCTTACGTACGTGTCGCCTGTCAAGAGTCGTATCTAGACGTATCAGGGGTCCCAAATAACTCCAACTGCTCACACCCCACATCATTGCAGAGCCTCCGTCAACTTAAACAGTCCCCTGCTGACATGCAGGGCCCATAGATTTATGAGGTTGTCTCCATTGCCGTACGTGTCCATCCGCTCGATACAATATGAAACGACACTCGTCCCAACAGCTAACATGTTTCCAGTCATCAACAGTCCAATGTCGGTGCTAACGAGCTCAGGCGAGTCGTAAAACTTTGTGTCGTGCAGTCATCAAGGGTACACGAGTGGGCCTTCAGCTCCGAAAGCTCGTATCGACGATGTTTCGTTTAATGGTTCTCACGCTGTTACTTGATGGCCCAGCACTGAAATCTGCAGCAGTTTGCGGAAGGGTTGCACTTCTCTCACGTTGAACAATTCCCTTCAGTCGTCGTTGGCCCCGTTCTTGCAGGATCTTTTTCCGGTCGCAGCGATGTCGGAGATTTGATGTTTTACCGGATTCGTGATATTCACGGTACACTCGTGAAATGGTCATACGTGAAAATCCCCACTTCATTGCTACCTCGGAGATGCTGTGTCCCATCGCTCGTGCGCCGACTATAACACCAAGTTCAAACTAGTTAAATCTTAATAATCTACCATTGTAGTAGCAGTAAACGATCTAATAACTGCGCCAGACACGTGTTATCTCATGCAGGGTGGTCGGAAATTCCCGTTACAGACTTCCACCACTTGTAGAGCGGACTGAGTACATCGCATATTGAGTAGGAACCCATGTCCGGAAACGTCATCCAGCGAGACTACAGAGCGTCAGCGTCATAAGCGCGGGCGTCTGTAAACGTACGTATACACAGGGTGATTCCGTGATGATGTTACAGACTTTCTACGATGATGGAGAACGATAAATATATTAATTTGAAGTAAGGATCCCTGTACCAGAAACGAACGAGTCGAAAGTTGTAAACGAAAACCGTTCTGATACCTCTGACAGTTGAATACATGTACCGGTTCTTGTGTTGCGAAGAGTGTAGGGCTGTAACTTTCAGGGGTGGTAGTGTGGACAAAAACGAGGAAAAATGTCCAATAAACGTGGCCTCTAAATTGCATACCTGAGGAGCCTGACCATTCGTTCATTTTCGCTAATGTGAAACACATCTCCTCTACTGAGCAAGTGTACACACTTTAGAGGCCACGTTTATTAGACATTTTTTCTCGTTTTTGTCCACACTACCACCATTGAAAGTTACCAGTCCTACACTCTTCGCAACACAAGAACCGGTGCATGTATTCAACTGTCAGAGGTATCAGAATGGTTTTCGTTTATGACTTTCGACTCGTTCGTTTCCGGTACGGGGATCCTTACTTCAAATTAATACATTTATTGTTCTCCATCATCCTAGAAAGTCTGTAACATCATCACGGAATCACCCCTTGTATACGTACATTTACAGACACCCGCGCCTATGGCTTTGACGCTCTGTAGTCTCGCTGGATGACGTTTCCGTACATGGGTTCCTATTCAAAATACGCTGTACTCACTCCCCTCTACAAGTCGTAGAAGTCTGTAACCGGGCTTTCCGACCACCCTCTGTAGGTGTTGCGCCGTATTCTGCCTCTTTACGTATCTCTGTATTTGAATATGCATGCCTATACCAGTTTCTTTGGCTCTTCAGTGTAATTAAGGACCTCCTGCGAGTAGGAACGTTTCGGGCGTCTTCCGCGGTCGGCAGTTGAACAGATAATCTGTATTATAATGCCGGTGGCATGTTGATCTTTACCGCCTCTGCAAACTGGGGCATACTGCTTCTATATTATCCGCCTGGGGTGGAAACACTGTTAACATCCAGCGAGAGGTACTAACACAGATCCCGCCCGTAACGTAATGATGATATGGATGATATGGCGTGTGACACCAAATGCATATAAACAAAAAGAGAACAGCACACTGACAATATTTCTTTTGCACCTGTATTGGTTTTTGGATTATACACTGCTTAAGGATGAGATGTATAAAGTAATCATAAAATGTTAATAACTCGCTGGAAATGAGTGAAACTGCGGTAGCACGTTGCCAGAAGTCTCCTAAAGTGCGCGTCATATATGTTGGCGGCCGAGTTTAGGTTTGTTCTGCGCATCTGACGTCACAAAACACAGTCCGCCAATGAACAGAGAACGACGTTGCCAGATCTCGACTGCAGAGCAGAGCACGGACGAGTGTATTCAGTTTTAGAACGTTCAGTCATAAATAAAGTAATTGAACAAAAGCAATGTCTTGATAGCAGACATTCTTTTATAGAAAGTTTGGAAAAAGCATTCTTTATACCAACTGCTTCATACTCTATTAATTAAGTAAACCAAACAAGCAATAAGTCTTCTAATTCAGGCGATAGCAAGGAAAGGTGTTTGAATCAATCTCACTAACCGCTTTTTCGCAATAAAGAACAGCGGTAATTGTTTATTTCCTATTGTACTTCGACGAAGTGTGAGTAATTCATAATCATACCAACAGTGTTTGTCAGTATTTTGCGTGACCTGTTACATACCTCGTGGTGTTACATTGTAGGACGAGTTGCAGTAGCGTAACGGTTGAGGCGTTGTGTTGGCGAAAGGTGTAGAGTTCAAACCTTGTGCGGTGCTTATTATTTTCTTTATTTAAAAACAATATCGAAGTGTCTTACTTCACGAGTTTTATTCGTTTGAATGCAATTTTTTGAAATTTCTAGTGCTTTGTCTCTTCACTAACCCTTTCGCTGCTGCAGGCACGTGCTCCCCGCATTCCGCGCTGTGCGCGATTTTGTCATCACTGCACTGCTCGTCTGTGCAGACACATGGTGTTCCCACTCCTTTGACACACTTATCACTCGATTTCACAAAAACTATTTGGCCCAAAAATTAGATTTTTACACATCTTCTTGACTGACACCTTCCCCCATAAATGAATTAATTTTGTTTCGATGTTCAACCTGTAACGCCGGAAATGCATATCCTCCTATTTCCATCTATTGTACTATTATTTTTTTTCCTTGTTTTGTTACCTCAAGATATGACATTTCTGTCTCTTTATATATTGTAATTGTTTTACTGTTTGTATATATATATTTATGCACTCATGTCGATGTATAATTGGTTTGTTTCGTAAATATTATTTGTATTTTTACGCTGGGTCTTGCCTAGGGAAAACTGCTATCGAACGATTACGTCGATAGGTCGTGTGAAGAATCAAAGTGTGTAGGATCTTTGGTAGTGTTAACTCTGCCGCGTGGAGCGCGGGCAGTGAGAGTCTGGCGGGAGTAGCGAGTGGAGCAGGTGTTGTGTGACGCTCCCGCGAGTTGCCGCGCTTTCGGGGTTTGGCAGCATGTAATTGCGCTCGACTCGCGATGATAGTTTCTGACATGGTGTCGCGGACGGGAAGCATTAGCTGGCGCACATCAAGAGCCCGTTTCGCCTGGTGACCGTGTCGAGAAGAAGGCGCGCCAACATCCAGCTTCTGCAGCAGCGACGGCCGACAATGAGTGACTGTCGCCACCTCCTCGATCGACGGCTTCAAACCATCAATCAACCAACAAGGAAGACTAAAAGCACGTAAAGTTTCAGAACTGTATGGCAGACCTCAGCTTTTCAAATTGTTCCATTTGCCTCGCAAAATTACAGCAACTTAGCATGAACCTTTGTTGCTCATTGTCCCAATTGCATTGCCAAGCAGGGTCCCTTCCTTTTCCGAAATGAACCCGAGTGTCGTTGAAATTCAAACGCCAGCATTAAAATAATATAATTAGATTTCACTGCTTTAATTTCAAAGTTCAGTAGCTGGCTACAATATTTAGGTTACACGAGCACAAATTTAGAGTGCGAGTTTTGTTAGCATATTTTAGCTTACCTGTGACTGCAGCTCAGCTTGGTACGTACTAAATTTTGCTATTGTTAATTGTTCAGAATCATTTAATTCAAGTTCAAAGTTAATTCTCTTATTTCTAAATTGCGTAGATTCAAGTAGCTTTGAAATGATTGTTGAGGTAGTCCAAGACTAACCTTATTTTACTGAATGTCGATGTGCTTCAGAAAGAAAGCTCACTATTAACTTCAGTCACTAAACTAACTTTCGATTTTCCAGTTTTATTAATTCTTTTGCTAGATTAAGTCAGAGTGTAGCGAAATTTATTACTTCTGACAAACTTTCAGTTTTCACACTACACGTGTCAACCTTCAGTTGCCACGCTTCTAGTGCTAATTATATGTGTAATTACCTTTCTTTTTCAGTTACTATAGTAATTGTCCTTAGGACTGGCGACCGTGATTTCCCCCAAATCTCAAATATCTAATTACCGCTAGTTGATTGTTAACGTAACGGCCGCACATTTACTTTCTTTATTAACTTTACCCCTTTTCAAAATTAATTTCCACCAGTTTCATTTGCATTTTTCCTTTCATTTAGATGTAACCCTTTCCTCCCTCTTTACCGATAGATTAACTTCGGTGACGATTGCTTTTCCCAAATTTCCATTAGGTACACGCGGTTTCATTTTTCACTGTCATTGAGGTCGATAAGTGAGGGGGAGGTTACAAACCCAGTTATTGTGCAGCATTAAATATAGTAAACCATTGCACGAAATTTTGAAGAGTTTGCAGAGGTAAATGTCCTTAGAGTATACTTTCCGTGTGGTCGATTTTAGTTGCCACAATGTTGAGAATGAAATGTGAACAAGATACCTAAATTTCATATAAAATTTACTGTGTAACAATATCTCATTTAATTTAAGTACCTCATAGGTGTCGTATGTAATACTGAGAAATATTCCATCTTTCGCGACTGCAACAAAAGTGTGTCTGCACAGACGAGCAGTGCAGTGACAAAATCGCGCACAGCGTGGAATGCGGGGAGCACGTCTCTGTAGCAGCGAAAGGCTTAATGCGGGCGTGGTGGCATTACTTCATGAACTGCGTGCTCCCCCCTAAACGTAAGCTTGCGAACTATGCTATACTATGGCGCTGCTTCTCTTGGCGCGTGCGTCGTGTGCAACTGGCAACGCAGCAATCTCCCGCGTCTGGGCGGCCAAGATAAAAGAATTGAACTATAGTCGTGTACAAAAAGCTGTACGTTACATGGCGTGAGGTCCACGTGAGTATAGTTTCAAAGGGACCTAGCACCACAACACCAGGCAGTTGAAGGAACGGGCAAAGACAGTGTGTGTCAACTAGCGACCAGTTACAGTGCACTGTAATGGTGTTCTTCATTACAACATGTCTCAGAAACAACCTTTGAATGGCTTTATAATGGGAAGAATCATTGCGAATCTAGAAGGACGAAGTGTGACGAGTGAAGCCTAGTGTCACGTGCATGGGGAGTGTCCAGAACCACAGACACAGCTGTCCGAAGGAGAGGAGATGGTCGACCACGGTCAGCTACAGCAGCAGATGACCGCCACCTTGTACCACAGGAAGAAGGGACCTGCGGCAACCAGTGGGCACAATTGTAACAACATTTTTAAAAAATTGCATGGCACCTCGACAGTGGCACGGCGACTGCGTTGGGCTGGTCTCTTTCTCCAACGACAAGTACGTTGTTTATCGTTGACAGCTGCACATCGACTGCACGGTGGTGCCAAGAACATAGGGACTGGACCAACAAAGAGTGAGGTCGCATGCAGTTCTCAGTTGAGATCGGTCTGAATGATTCTGGAAGTACTCTCACACGGCGAGAGGTGGGAACATGCATTGCACCCAGGAACAATGCTGATCATGGTCGTTTTGGTGGACCTGATGTGGGTAGGCATAATGTTGCACGGTCCTACTGACGCGGTACTGTCAGCGGTAAACGTTATTCGCACACTGTGCTCCTTCCCTGTGTGCGTATTTTCAGGGGTGCATTCGGCCCTGACTTCATTTTTGCAGATGTCAGTGTGAGACCGTATGGAACAGTGCCGGTGGAGGAGCTCTTCAAACGAGAGGATATTCGGCGAGTGGACTGCCCTGCGCGTTCCCTGGACTTAAGTCCCATCGAGCACGTGTGGGAAACACTTGGCAGCACTTCCACATGCGCGAACGGCCGTCGAGAACCACGGTGGTGAAGAAATGGAACGCCACACCACAAGAACTCCTTACCAACCTAGTGCAGCATGTTGTAGAGCACGCACTACCGTCCGTGGCGATCACACCTTATTGTAAGCAGGCTGTTTAGGTTTTTATGTTGGTAACGTCACGTAGTGCTCTGTATGAAAATCGCTGACTGCGCTGTGTGCAGTCTGTGGTTGGTTGGACTCATTGTTGGAATATTTGCTAGTGTAGTGTTGGGCAGTTGGGCGTGAACATCGCGTAGCGTTGCGCAGTTGGAGGTGAGCCGTCAGCAGTGGTGGATGTGGGGAGAGAAATGGCGGAGTTTTGAGCGGACGATCTGGATGTGTGTCCGTCAGAAATAGGAAATTTGTTTAATTGGATGTCACAAAATTATATATATGTTATGACTTTTGAACGCTATTAAGGTAAATACATTGTTCTCTGTCAAAATCTTTCATTTGCGAACTATGCCTATCAGTAGTTAGTGCCTTCAGTAGTTAGAATCTTTTATTCAGCTGGCAGTATCGGCGCTCGCTGTATAGCAGTAGTTCAAGTAATGAAGATTTTTGTGAGGTAAGTGATTCATGGAAGGCATAGGTTACTGTTAGGGCCAGTATTTTGTAGGGATTATTGAAAGTCAGATTGCGTTCTCAGTTTGGTGATCAGCTGTTTGAAAATCAAATAACGTAGAAGTTTACCATAACAGTCATTCATAATTTTTCAAAGGAGACGTTACACTATTAAGAATTGGAACGTTCTTTATAAATGTGTAACGTTCTTTAAAAGATTTAGGTGTTTGTTTGCCAATGAATATGAATTGCGTATTGTTTGCGTTATGCAAATTTACTGTGTGATGTGTTGTTGAGCAAATGGTGTACTTAATCAGTTTTACTGTAAACTAAAAAAATCAAACAACTTAATCTGGAAAACCAATATGTAATGCCCATAATGAAATCAATCCTTCTGAAATTTACCCACTCTCGTGAGTACCGAGTTCTATGGCACTGTACAATTAACTGACAGAAATAATTGTGCAAATAAACAGTGAAATAATTTTTCCCTAGTTCTAGAGACGCAACGGATGTAATCTTGGTATTCTGTTCTCTCCACAGTAGGCATAGAAAATATTCAATCTCGGCACAGTTAAGTGCAATACCGGCCGTAAAATATGTTCATATAAAAAACATCAGTAGACTGGCTGTAAATGAATAACCTTGCAAATGTTCTGTGAAAACCCTGGATACTGGCTCAGCTCTGTGCAATGCTGCCAGCATTTTCTTGGCAATCTTATAGCCTCACAAATTAATAAAATGGTTCAAATGGCTCTGAGCACTAAGGGACTTAACTTCTGAGGTCATCAGCCCCCTAGAACGTAGAACTACTTAAACCTAACTAACCTAAGGACATCACACTGATTCTGGCACATTAATATTTTTCTCATTCTGGTTGAAAAAATGGTATCTTTTGGAAAAATATTCATTGGATGTAAATAAACACATGGAATAGGATGAGGTACCGATACGTGCGGCCTCTAAATCGAATGCTTCAGCTTGCAAATTGTATTCAAAATAAAGTTTCGCTTTCACAAAATCTGTGAACTTCTCAACTGTTCTACAATTCTCACTTACTGTCGTAATTAAAAACACTTGAATTATTATATGAGAAAAAGTGTGACATCGTTTCACATAATTTTATTTCTCTGTATCAGGATTACAAAACACACAAAATGTTACCAATCGGATATATACCTAATCAACCTATACATTAATTCTGATGGAAAACACCTGGTTCCTGCATTCAAGGGTCAGTGTTGTAAAATTCAACCAAATCTACATAACGTGTTGCTGCATGCTTAAAACTAAATATACAAAATCTCATTACCCTACAAATTAGTTCCAGTTGCTTTTCCTTTGAGCTACAGTATAAATTCATTACTCTCCCATAATTGCCATGGACAATAGTTAATATTTGTTAACGATCAGTATCATTTCAATTCTTGACAATCTTATAGCCTCACAAATTAATAAAAATGGTTCAAATGTCTCTGAGCACTATGGGACTTAACTTCTGAGGTCATCAGTCCCCTAGAACTTAGAACTACTTAAACCTAAGTAACCTAAGGACATGACACACACCCATGCCCGAGGCAGGATACGAACCTGCGACCGTAGCGGTCGCGCGGTTCCAGACTGTAGCGCCTAGAACCGCTCGGCCACCCCGGCCGCCGGCCAGTCCCATAGTGATCAGAGCCATTTGAACCATCCTGGATGGCACAAATTAATAAAACACACTTTCCACCTTTATAGAAATAACTATGACCTAACATTTACTGGCTCTGTATGAGCATAAACAATATCATCCATCACTCCATTTTAGAAAAACTGTATTATGATGCGTCCACAGACAAAAATGTAAATTCTCACAGATAGCCTCTAGCTTTAAGTCTTACATCCTACCTGTGATAGAGTGCAGTGGCTACTGCTACTGCAAGCCGAGCGCTCCTACTTACCATCGACTCTGCCAGTCAGGCAACATTTTTATATATGACAACCGTTTCAGGTCATTTTTCGTGAATTATGTTACAAAATCGGTCTCCACGTACAAGTGGACCCCTCACATAAACCATGTCTTCCCGTTTTTAATGTCCAAGGGACCATCGCAAATCGTGGTGACTTCATTGTCTCTTTTGTTTTGGCATATAAGTGTCGGCACTGATACATCATGTGAAAATTACTTTCGCCCTTAAGTTTTGCACACACTATAGGTCGTGTTTACAGACCGTTCCGTAACAAAGTCCAAGTTCTACGTTAGGCTGGAAGGTAAAAATATAAATGTCGTACGGCATTGTTGGCTAATGTATCGCATATGGTATGTTCCGTCGCCTGTTGGAAAGGGTCCATGCACAGCGACACTTTTCCTTGTGGGTGCATCTACATCTGCATCATACTCCGCTAGCCACCTAATGGTGTGTGGTGGAGGGTACTTTCGGTACCACTATCTGATCCCTCCAACCCAGTTCCACTCGCCAATAGTGCGTGGGAAGAATGATTGTCGGCAAGTCTCTGTATTGGTTCTAACTGCTCGAATTTTTTCCTCATGGTCACTACGCGAGATGTGTGTGGGGGAAGTAATATGCTGTCCAATCTTTGAAAAGTGCTGTCCCGAAATTTCAATAGAAAATCTCTCCGTGATGCACAACGGCTCTCTTTTAGCGTCTGCCTGCGGAGTTTGTTTAGCATCTCTGCAACGCTCACTCGCCAGCTAAACGGTCCCGTGACAAAATGCTCCGCTCTTCTTTGGATCTTCTCATTTCCTCTATCAGTCCTACCTCATAGGGATCCCAGATAGATGAACAATACTCAAGAATCGGGCGAACAAGCGCCTTATAAGCCACTTCCTTTCGTGGATGAGTTACATTTCCTTAAGATTCTTCGGATGAATCTGAGTCTGGTGTCTGCCTTTCCCACTATCTGATTTATATGGTCGTTCCACTCAAGGTCGCTCTGGATAGTTACGCCCAGATATTTTTTTTTTCCGGCAGACACTGTATCCAGCTGTTCGTCATCAATAGTGTAGCCGTACAGTAGTGGGTTTCTTTTCCTATGTATGCGCAATATGTTACATTTATTTACGTTCAGGGTCAACTGCTAGAGCGTGCACTAATCATCTTTGCAGGTTGTTCTGCAAGTTCTTACTATCTTCTGGCGTTGCTACTTTGGAATAAACAACTACATCATCTGCGAATAGCCTTAAGGAGCATCCGACGCTTTCTACTAGATAGTTTATATACGTTGTAAACAACAACGGCCCTATCACATTTCCCTGCGGTACTCCGAATATTACCTTTATATCTATCGATTTTATTCCGTTAACAGCGACGTGTTGAATTCTGTCTGCAAGAAAGTCTTGAATCCAATCGCAAGTCTGCTCCGATACTCCGTAAGCTCGTATTTCTTTTTCATTAAACGGCAATGCGGGACGGTGTCAAATGCCTTACTGAAATCAACGAACACGGCATCAACCGGAACGCCGTTGCCCACTGAGCTGTGGATCTCACGGAGGAACAGAGCGAGCTGAGTTTCGCGAGATCTCTGTTTCCGAAATCTGTGTTCATTTTTATAGAGGAGATGTTCATTTTCCAAAAACGTCATAATTCTTGAGCATAAAACATGTTCCATAATTTTACAACAGATTGACATCAACGATGTAGGTCTATAATTATGTGGGTCTGCCTTACGGCCTTTTTTAAAAGCGGGATGACCTGCGCTTTTTTCCAGTCATTAGATACCTATCGTTGCTCAAGCGATCTACGATAAATTACTGCTAGAAGGGCAGCAAGTAAATTCGCATAATCTTTCTAGAGTCTTATAGGTATCTCATCTGGTCCTGAAGCCTTTCCGCTACTAAACCGATTGTAGCTACTTTTCAGTTCCGCGATCGGTTATCTCAATATCTGCCATTTAGATGTCCGCACGACGATTGAAAGGAGGGACAGTGTTACTATCTTCCGCCGTGAAACAACTTCGGAAGATCGAAGTCAGTATTTCGGCCCTTTCTCTGTTACCTTCGGTTTCGGTGCTGGGGCGGTCGCTGAGAGAACGAATAGATGATTTTGATCCATGGACTGATTTTACATACGACCAAAATCTTTACGGTTTTTCCTCAGGTCGGTTGACAACGTCTTACTTTCAAAATCATTGAACGCTTCTCTCATTGCTCTCCTTACGCTCATTTGCGCTTCGTTCAGCTTTTGTTTGTCAACTAGGTTTTTACTTCTCTTGAATCTGAGATGAAGTGCTCTTTTCGTTTACGTAGCGCTTTTCTAACACGGCTATTAAATCATGGTGGAGCTTTCCCATCCCTTAGAATCTTGCTCGGAACGTACTTGTCTAGGGCATATGGAACGATGCCTTTGAATTTTTTCCGTGTGTTCTCCACATCTTCGTCCTCGTCACAGAATATTTGACGCTGACTGCTAAGGTGTTCTGAAATTGTATCCTGTCACCCTTGCTGAGGAAATGTATCTTCCTACCTTCCTTAACGTTTCTTGTAGAACCCGTCGTCATAGATGCTGTCACAGCCTTATGCTCATGGGATAGGTGTGTTGTTTGTGTATTCATAGAGTGTAGGTGAGTGTAATGGATGCCTGTATAGTAAAATGATGTGTTTCTGTTGTGTAATGATGAAGAGAGAAGGGAGAGGGTGGTTGAGTATTTAGCATATTTCTGAGATGCTAAGATATCAGAATCTGTAATATTTCTGGCTTTGCAGCCATCATATTCAGATACAAGAAGCTCTTCTTAGAACAGTTGAGAAGGCAGCAGTGGCAAAATGACGTAATGTGGTATCAGGTATCGATGACAGATGGGGTATCGTCAGAAAGACCGTCTAAATCGTGTCCCCTCTCCGCGATTGGCTGCTGCTTTTGGAAGTTGCGCGCCAAAAAGGTAATCTTCTATCATTAATATTAGTCAAACTAAATAGCGTATTTACTTGCAGTTCAAACTAAAGCATCTCTCAATAGCGTGCTATCATTCCGTTATTTTACAAGTAATAATAACCAGCGAAATAGTAAACAACTGTTAAACGAAAAGGCAGAAGAAGCACTTAGGTGATCTTCTGATCGTGCCTATCTTGGATGGTGGGCGCAGTGGTTAAGCTGTAACATCAGAGCACTGTCGGAGGTCAGACATGTTCTCTGCCGCGGTCAGTGTCAGTAGACTTTATTAGTGATCTATGGTTTGTAAGAGTGAGAGCCTCGGAGGACAGACATGTTGTCTGTTGCATCGTTGTCAAGACTTTTTTTAACAATGTATGGGTATTTGGACGTATAGTCAAGAACAGTGTGATAGCACTCATGGAAACACGTAGTTCATTATTATGTTGAAGAATGGAAATTATTTGTGACTCTAAAGTGGAATGTAATTGTACCGATTCTCGTGTTCTGTCAATAAAAAGTGAGTACCATCCCATATAAACAACTTATTTGAGCTGTGCTGGCCCCAGCTTATGCCTTGACTGTTTGGTTTCCCGCAGTTATTGCGATTATGTCGTGGTTCTTACTCTTTCTACGTGTGGCAGCAGTGGTGTGTATCGATATTCGCACCTTGCACTATCTTTGGTGTGGTGCTTACAGTTTCCGGCTAGAGGGTGTTCGGCAGTTGGTCAGGTGGTGTGGATCAGCCAGGAAATCTCCGCGCGCCACAGTTGGCCGGACCCGCTGGCGGTCTCTAGGCAGTGTGGGAGTGTGTGGGAGCTGTTCCGATTGCTACGGGCTTCGTGGCTCACCGAACCAGGACATCAAAGCTGAGTGGTGATTTAATTACCGAAGCCAGGCTGTTCACACTGTGCAGTTGGTTTTCATGGTTGGCTTTTGGGGGTATTCCCGTGAGCAATAGCGAGTGTTCGAGTTGGCGAAAGTCTGGCCACCATCCGGTGTAGTTTAACTGTACTTTGGTTATTTGAAGTCCAAGTGCCTTGTGACCGTTAGCGTTCCAGTTACCTGCCCTGGCCGCTGACGTAAAATTCAGGCAGTGTCCTTCCCCCACCGTGTTGTTGCTGTCCAACACGTGTGTGTAGTTTTGACAGCTTATGCATACGTGGTTGTGGGCGGCTACGCCTTTTACGTTTTGGCTCTGGAGTTGCTTGTGCACTGGTCGGGTGGAAAACAAGTCGTCTTGGCGGTGGGTCCGTTGACTGTCTCTTGGTTGGGTTGCCGGCGGATCGGATATAGCTGGGCCGACTACCTGTCTCTCCTAAGCGAACGTTTAACATCTCAAGTGCAGACCGACCCCCGGAAACTTCTGAGCGCTGCTGGCTGTACTGCCTTTTCTTATTGGTGTTTGATTGCGTATTTTAATGGCTTATAGCCGATTGAATTTGTATGCTTTTAGTTGGGCTTTAAATAATGGGGCTTCAGCTGCTTTAAAATTGAAAGCTCCTTACTTGTCACGTCTTGCATTGTCTGAGCCTTCAGCCTCATTTATAATAATTTTTGAATAAAGCTTTGGGCCTTCTGCCTTTTGAAAATTTATTGCAGTTGTGTTTTTCAATAATGGGCCTTCAGCCACTTTAAAATTTAAATTTCTTACTTCTTAGATTGTTTGGGCCTTCAACCTATGTAAAATATTGTTTAAAGATAAAGCTTTGGGTCTTCTGCCTACTAAAAATTATTTTAGTTCTTTTAAGTAATCGCCGGCCGCGGTGGCCTAGCGGTTCTAGGCGCTCAGTCCGGAACCGCGCGACTGCTACGGTCGCAGGTTCGAATCCTGCCTCGGGCATGGATGTGTGTGATGTCCTTAGGTTAGTTAGGTTTAAGTAGTTCTAAGTTCTAGGAGACTGATGACCACAGATGTTAAGTCCCATAGTGCTCAGAGCCATTTGAACCATTTTTTTTTTAAGTAATCGGACTTCAGCCGTTTTTAAATTAAAGTCCTTGTCTTTCAAGTATCAGACTGTGTGGGGCCATCAGCCTAATTGAAGGTAAGGCTTTCTGCCTTGTGTTTTTCTTTCAAATTAATTTTACCTGCAGTCTTAAATCATGGGCCTTCAGCCGTCTTTAAATTAAACTCGATTGCTTTTCAAGTGTTAGATTTGTTGGGCCTTCAGCCAAGTTATAGAATTTACTTACGTGAGGCCTTCTGCCTGCTAAGTATTCTGAGTCTGAATTTTAAGTTAATGGCTTTCAGCCGTTTTTAAATTTAAGTGGTTGTGCCCTTAAGGCATAATATAATGTGGACTATTCAGCCGATAACTAAGTTCAAAAATTTTTGCTGTATTGTTTGGAGAACTAAATAAAGTTACACGTGTTTGAGTGTAACTGACAGCCGGCTTTTGGCCCCTTTCCACAAGTCCAACTACCTGTTCTGTCCTGCGGACTTAAGCAGGGCTTTCAGTGGGCCCACTGCGCAGCGCGGAGATTTCCTGGCTGATCCACACCAAACCGACCAACTGCCGCACACCCTCTAGCCGGAAACTATAAGCACCAGATCAAAGATACTACAAGGTGCGAATATCGATACACGCCACTGCTGCCACACGTAGAAAGAGTAAGAACCACGGCATAACAGCAATAACTGCGGGAAACCAAACGCAGAGTAACACTCAAGCTTTAAACCAACGCATAAGCCGGGGCCAGCACTGCTCGTTATTGAAAATTTAATCATTCACATAACGCCAGTTCCTCGCTAAGTTTCTTACTGCCTCAAGATAACGAATTCACTACCTACGTGCTGTTCTCTGCGCAGGGCACAACTACTGTAGAAGACTGCAAATTGGTGAACATTTATTAGAGCTTATGCATTCCATTCAGGGCGGTGGAAGCAAACAGGCACCTCACGTGTACTGCAGTCTTAGTACAAATGAGATCAGTGACACGTCGTCTGTGGTAACACGGAGGAGGTACGAAGGGGAGAAACATTCTTGAGGGAAGGGATTTAAAATGTGCATGTATTTGTCGTCCTCTCTCACACTGTTCGCCGCGCGGAGTGGCCGCGTGGTTTGAGGCGCCATGTCACGGATTGCGCGGCCCCTCCCGCCGGAGGTTCGAGTCCCCCCTCGGGCATGGGCGTGTGTGTGTTGTTCTTAGCATGACTTAGTTTAAGTATTGTGTAAGTCTAGGGACCGATGACCTCAGCAGATTGGTTCCTTAGGAATTCACACACATCTGAACATTTCCTCTCACTCTTCCTCTCTCTTCTTCAACTTGCCGTAAATCCAGAGAGCTATACGATGAACCGACTCCTCCCCATGAAATCATGTTAATTGAAAAAACAGAGTCGGGGAAGGCGTGGTCCAGTTGAACGTGAAATATGGGTACCACATCTCACGTAGAAGTACTTATAATGTTTCCCGTAAAACTATTAAATGAAACTAAATGCCACTATAACAATCCGATTTGTTGCTAGATGCGCTTATATTATTCTAATCACTGAATGAACAATACAAATGAGTACAGGTGCGGACAAGGAGGCAAAGACATGTATGCACGACCTTGATACAGGTGGTTGGGTTTGAGATGGAACGATATAAAAACCACTGCCAGTAATTATGCACAGTAGCTACATATAAACAGAGAACTCCGCGGCGAGGGACTTACAATCGGTCGGTTGATGTCGGCACACGTTGCCACTATGTTCCAAAAAGCCGCACGCGAAAATATGATTTTCATTGGGTCGTACCTCAGGTTTGTCGATCACAGAGAAAAGGGATCAAGTGTTGTGGACAATCTTAAAATAACGTTCTCGGGGAACCGTGAAACGTTTTTGGATATCCCTCACCGTTAGCGGGATCCAGTTCAAAATTACCGTATTTATGCACATAAATATGTAAGGTTAATATCCGGTCTGAAGCGTAAATGTAGTGTCAACTGACGTAGTGAACACATGGCAAGGGTTCTATGGTCATTAAAAAGGTTCTGAGGTCACAAAGATATGCTTTTAGTCGGCATTTTCTCACCAATAAAACTTTATGACGTGCTGTCTCTGTATAATGGGCGCTTCACGCCTGTACAATTACGGCTGTGCCCAAAGTGGTAGTCTACTGCAGCGACAAAAAACTTGCTTAAAAAGGTTCTTCACATCCTGAGAAGATCTTAAAAAGACTGAAAAATTGCGTAAAACTGGAGAGACGGCAGCTTCAGCAATATATTTCTAACAACATTTTCACTCTTTTAAGAAACAAATCATAATCTGGCCGTTTTCGATGCTTTCCAGACATTTAATGCCTGAATATTCAGATGGAGACAGCCATCCTCCTGAATGCGAGTCCAGCGTGCTAAGAAGAGGAAGAAGAATAAGATGATGATGATGATTATGACGATGATGATGAATCTATTGGAATATAACACTTGAGAAAACTCCGACGTCTCTCGAGTATCGCTTCTTTTAGTTAACGATTGAAGTGTCAATAGAGAACCTTAGCTTACTGCTGCATACATTTCACTACACTGCATACATTTCACTACACTGCATACATTTCACTACACATCAAACGAACGTCAGTGTTGCTCTCTCTACGTTGAAACCTAAATCTTCCCTTATACGGGAGTGGATATCAACGCTTAATTATTTGCGAAAGGTGGAAAAGACTCACGGGCGACGGAAACTTCTGAGAACAGTGACGAATGGAGCTTAAGCCGGCTTTCCACTTGCAACTAATGTGACGCCACTCGGATAGTTTCACCAGGGCTGTACTTGGAAACACCCGGATTATGATGACGTTACGCGATTGACGGAAATTTTTGCAACGCTACAAGAAGCTCGAATCGTTTCAGCTTCGAACGCCACTTGTCTTTCACAACCAGCGATTAGCATCTTTTGATTGCTGCCTGGCGGCTGTGTCGAGACAACATCAATATGTTCGTGGTTCCACAACAAAGACGTGACGTAACGATTTGTTGACAATAACATGACCTGAAGCGGTCTGTTTTCTACAGCAATACATAGAATAAAACCGTCCGTCCAGAACGTCCTGATCCCAGCGGTAGTTCGAGTCCTCCCTCGGGCATGGGTGTGCGTGTTTGTCCTTAGGATAATTTAGGTTAAGTAGTGTGTAAGCTTAGGGACTCATGACCTTAGCAGTTAAGTCCCATAAGATTTCACACACATCTGAACATTTGAACAGAACGTCCTGAGATTGACTTTATTCCTCGCGTAGAAGCGACGTTGGCGCTGAAACTATGTCGGCGATTTGAACTAACAAATGTAAACAATAGATGTGGATTCGAACAGTCACTTGTGAGCACGCAGTATACAAATAGTGGACGTGCGACAGCAGTGTGTCAACATTGTTGTGCAACAAAGCGCTATGGAGCAGCATGACGTCAATGTGACATGCCAGTTGAACAACTTTCCAAGGAAGGACTTTTCTTTCAGTTTCAACCAGTTGTTTCATCGTTCTGTGCCTCGTGTCGAGAGTGGATGACAGTTGACAGTGTAGAGCACCTGAAGCACTAAAAAAGCAAAAAACATCTTCCCATTTTTCTATGTTTTATCAACACAAACATCTTCCCATTTTTCTATGTTTTATCAACACAGTCTCTAAACTTTTTGGGCTGACGGGGCTATTCTACTTTCAGAATAACTTGTGAGACTCTTTCTTGTACTTGTATCACAACATTATTGAAACACAAGTTTGATAATTTGTGTGAGCTAGAGAAACATTTAAATTCATATTGAAGGTATTTTAAATCTGTCTGTGCTCCCTGCCGCCGTTGGATAAGCAGCTGCAGCAGCAAGTCGTATACTCTTAGCTCACTTATTTGTTACGTAGTTTAATTCTTAATTTCTTTGCGTGTTTTTGGTACTTGCGTTGTTTAATTCATAAATTTCGGGCGTATTGTAGTATTTGAGAGTTGTAGCATCGCGTTTTAGTACCTGAATAGTGTAAAATTGCGTAGTCTCCTTCCGCCGCCGAGCGGTGTCTCAGCAGTGCGCAAGTAGCAGCATTACTGCATTTACTAGGCAATCTTGTATTTTAATAACCGTTTAAATTTTGTGTCGAATTGTTTGTGCTCTCTGTAGATTAGTTTAGACGTTCTTTGCACAACAGTTTTTAGCATGGATAGGGACTGCAACAGCTGTGTTAGGATGCAGGCTGAGTTGGCATCCCTTCGCTCCCAGCTTCAGGCAGTGTTGGCTTCGGTCACACAGCTTGAGGCTGTTGCCAATGGGCATCACTGTGGGGTCCGGATGGGGGTTTGTCGGGGACGGCAAGCTCGTCCGACGCATCCCCCGATCGGACTGTGGCTGCCCGGGATACTGCCCACATTGAGGCTGATCCCTCACCTGTGGTAGAGTGGGAGGTCGTCTCGAGGTGTGGCAGGGGGCGAAAGACATTCCGGAGGGCTGAACGGAAGGCCTCTCCAGTTTGTCTGACGAACTGGTTTCAGGCTCTGTCTCAGGCTGATATTGATCTTCGGCCGGACATGGCTGCTTGTCCTGTTCCAGAGATTGCCCCTGAGTCTGCAAGATCCGGGCAGCCGCAGAGGGTGGGCTTACTGGCTGTTGGGAGCTCCAACGTCAGGCGCGTAATGGGGCCCCTTAGGGATATGGCAGCAAGAGAGGGGAAGAAAACCAATGTGCACTCCGTGTGCATACCGGGGGGAGTCATTCCAGATGTGGAAAGGGTCCTTCCGGATGCCATGAAGGGTACAGGGTACACCCACCTGCAGGTGGTCGCTCATATCGGCACCAATGATGTGTGTCGCTATGGATCGGAGGAAATCCTCTCTGGCTTCCGGCGGCTATCTGATTTGGTGAAGACTGCCAGTCTCGCTAGCGGGATGAAAGCAGAGCTCACCATCTACAGCATCGTCGACAGGACTGACTGCGGACCTTTGGTACAGAGCCGAGTCGAGGGTCTGAATCAGAGGCTGAGACGGTTCAGCGACTGTGTGGGCTACAAATTCCTCGACTTGCGCCATAGGGTGGTGGGGTTTCGGGTTCCGCTGGATAGGTCAGGAGTCCACTACACGCAGCAAGCGGCTACACGGGTAGCGGGGGTTGCGTGGCGTGCACTGGGCGGTTTTTTAGGTTAGATGGCCTCGGGCAAGTACAGAAAGGGCAGCAGCCTCAAAGGGTGCGGGGCAAAGTCAGGACATGCGGGGGCCAAGCAGCAATCGGTATTGTAATTGTAAACTGTCGAAGCTGCATTGGTAAAGTACCGGAATTTCAAGCGCTGATAGAAAGCACCGAAGCTGAAATCGTTATCAGTACAGAAAGCTGGCTGAAGCCAGAGATAAATTCTGCCGAAATTTTTACAAAGGCACAGACGGTGTTTAGAAAGGATAGATTGCATGCAACTGGTGGTGGCGTGTTTGTCGCTGTTAGTAGTAGTTTATCCTGTAGTGAAGTAGAAGTGTGTAGTTCCTGTGAATTATTATGGGCGGAGGTTACACCAAACAACCGAGCTAGGTTAATAGTTGGCTCCTTTCACCGACCTCCCAACTCAGCAGCATTAGTGGCAGAACAACTGAGAGAAAATTTGGAATACATTTCACATAAATTTTCTCAGCATGTTATAGTCTTAGGTGGAGATTTCAATTTACCAGATATAGACTGGGACACTCAAATGTTTAGGACGGGTGGTAGGGACAGAGCATCGAGTCACATTATACTGAGTGCACTATCCGAAAATTACCTCGAGCAATTAAACAGAGAACCAACTCGTGGAGATAACATCTTGGACCTACTGATAACAAACAGACCCGAACTTTTCGACTCTGTAAGTGCAGAACAGGGAATCAGTGATCACAAGGCCGTTGCGGCATCCCTGAATATGGAAGTTAATAGGAATATAAAAAAAGAGAGGAAGGTTTATCTGTTTAGCAAGAGTAATAGAAGGCAGATTTCAGACTACCTAACAGATCAAAACGAAAATTTCTGTTCCGACACTGACAATGTTGAGTGTTTATGGAAAAAGTTCAAGGCAATCGTAAAATGCGTTTTAGACAGGTACGTGCCGAGTAAAACTGTGAGGGACGGGAAAAACCCACCGTGGTACAACAACAAAGTTAGGAAACTACTGCGAAAGCAAAGAGAGCTCCACTCCAAGTTTAAACGCAGCCAAAACCTCTCAGACAAACAGAAGCTAAACGATGTCAAAGTTAGCGTAAGGAGGGCTATGCGTGAAGCGTTCATTGAATTCGAAAGTAAAATTCAATGTACCGACTTGGCAGAAAATCCTAGGAAGTTCTGGTCTTACGTTAAATCAGTAAGTGGCTCGAAACAGCATATCCAGACACTACGGGATGATGGTGGCATTGAAACAGAGGATGACACGCGTAAAGCTGAAATACTAAACACCTTTTTCCGAAGCTGTTTCACAGAGGAAGACCACACTGCAGTTCCTTCTCTAAATCCTCGGACAAACGAAAAAATGGCTGACATCGAAATAAGTGTCCAAGGAATAGAAAAGCAACTGGAATCACTCAACAGAGGAAAGTCCACTGGACCTGACGGGATACCAATTCGAATCTACACAGGGTACGCGAAAGAACTTGCCCCCCTTCTAACAGCCGTGTACCGCAAGTCTCTAGAGGAACGGAAGGTTCCAAATGATTGGAAAAGAGCACAGATAGTCCCAGTCTTCAAGAAGGGTCGTCGAGCAGATGCGCAAAACTATAGACCTATATCTCTTACGTCTATCTCTTGTAGAATTTTAGAACATGTTTTTTGCTCGAGTATCATGTCGTTTTTGGAAACCCAGAATCTACTCTGTAGGAACCAACATGGATTCCGGAAACAGCGATCGTGTGAGACCCAACTCGCTTTATTTGTTCATGAGACCCATAAAATATTAGATACAGGCTCCCAGGTAGATGCTATTTTCCTTGACTTCCGGAAGGCGTTCGATACAGTTCCGCACTGTCGCCTGATAAACAAAGTAAGAGCCTACGGAATATCAGACCAGCTGTGTGGCTGGATTGAAGAGTTTTTAGCAAACAGAGCACAGCCTGTTGTTATCAATGGGGAGACGTCTACAGATGTTAAAGTAACCTCTGGCGTGCCACAGGGGAATGTTATGGGACCATTGCTTTTCACAATATATATAAATGACCTAGTAGATAGTGTCGGAAGTTCCATGCGGGTTTTCGCGGATGATGCTGTAGTATACAGAGAAGTTACAGCATTAGAAAACTGTAGCGAAATGCAGGAAGATTTGCAGCGGATAGGCACTTGGTGCAGGGAGTGGCAACTGACCCTTAACATAGACAAATGTAATGTATTGCGAATACATAGAAAGAAGGATCCTTTATTGTATGATTATATGATAGCGGAACAAACACTGGTAGCAGTTGTTTCTGTAAAATATCTGGGAGTATGCGTGCGGAACGATTTGAAGTGGAATGATCATATAAAATTAATTGTTGGTAAGGCGGGTGCCAGGTTGAGATACATTGGGAGAGTCCTTAGAAAATGTAGTCCATCAACAAAGGAGGTGGCTTACAAAACACTCGTTCGACCTATACTTGGGTATTGCTCATCAGTGTGGGATCCGTACCAGATAGGGTTGACGGAGGAGATAGAGAAGATCCAAAGAAGAGCGGCGCGTTTCGTCACAGGGTTATTTGGTAACCGTGATAGCGTTACGGAGATGTTTAGCAAACTCAAGTGGCAGACTCTACAAGAGAGGCGCTCTGCATCGCGGTGTAGCTTGCTCGCCAGGTTTCGAGAGGGTGCGTTTCTGGATGAGGTATCCAATATATTGCTTCCCCCTACTTATACCTCCCGAGGAGATCACGAATGTAAAATTAGAGAGATTCGAGCGCGTACGGAGGCTTTCAGACAGTCGTTCTTCCCGCGAACCATACGCGACTGGAACAGAAAAGGGAGGTAATGACCGTGGCACGTAAAGTGCCCTCCGCCACACACCGTTGGGTGACTTGCGGAGTATAAATGTAGATGTAGAGGTAGATGTACAAGAAATGCATGGTTGCAAAAACGAATTTAAAGTGTCATCAATTATTATAAAGTAACTACAGACAATAAGACCACGAAAATGAAGAACTTAATTTGTTGTTACTACACTTGCAAGCATGCATAAGTGCATTTAAGGTTCTGTGATAAGATCCAGCAATCATGACAATAAAGTAATAGAGAATTTCAGGTCTGTCTGTTATGCAAGCAACCATTAATTTTATCTCTATATTTATATAATAAGTAGTCTGCAAATATGGTTTTGATTATAAGAGAGTGTTCGCCAAAAACAACATGATATTACCTGTCTATATTTCATTTACAAACAATTACGACTTTTGGAATTCCTTCTATTAGCACGTTATGTGCTGAAAAGGTTCATTCTATCATATGTGTGGTTAAGAGTTGTTTTTATGCAAATCGTATTAAAGGAAGGCAAATAAAATTGATTCATCATTAAAAGAACACCATTTGTATTTTCTCAACAGCTCAGTTCTTCATAAAGCCGAGGAAATTAAAGATACACATTTTATGACAACCTATATTCACTACAGGTAATTTATTCAGTTCCGGTTTATGGCGCCACAGTCTGGTTATAAATGCACTAAAAGTCACAAGAGTATAAGCTAGAGTCAGAATAGTTGTGATTTACTGTAAGATCTTCTTATTGGAAGATTAAAGTATAGACGTCAGCTTTATTTACTCTTGCTTATTTAATGCCAGAACTTACGAGTTCTGTTTTTATTAACTTGGATAACGCATGTTAGCTCTAAATTTGGTACAGGATGGTGAATGAACCTTCGTGTTCGCCAGTGTATTTCATACCCACGTGTTATTTTTAAGCATAATTCACATCTGGACCCAACATTTGTGTTTTCTGTTCCTCTTACCTACACTGTGGCGTAGTTTTACTGGCATAATATGCACGCTGACAGCCATGCCCGTTCTTATGATTTTCGTTTACCCCGTATTGGGAGCAGCGGAACCGGAATTTTTATTGTGGAGGCGTCATGCCACTTGCTGTGGCGCCACTTGACTTGCGAGTGTAAACCCGGCTTCACGGGGTTGTCAAACAAATAACGCCGCGATATTAGAGTGACTGTTTTGTTTACACATACAGCGCCACAGTTTTCCACTTTACTGGCAGGAAACTAATTACATGGTCCGTGCACTAATTACGAATTTGAGAATATGTAAGGTACTATGATGTCGGCTTTCAGTCTCCAGTAACGCAGTTCCTAAAAACAAGCAGAAAAACTGGCGACTGTGCCTACTGGAAAGTTTAACACTAGAAACATGCCAACTATATGAAAGAAAACAGTTAGTTATACAAACAAGAATAGCACGATACTAGCGAAATTTCGGAAAGTAAGAAGCGAATGTACACGCCACTGCCTACCGTATATTTGCCATGATTATCGAACGTTTACATGGTCTAAAACGCAAAAGACAGGCAAATACGTATGTTAACTACAAAGAAAACATTTATTCGTATGTTCTGAATGCGTGTTGCGCAAAGATACTGTAACAGTTCAGTCAGAACAAAGACCGAGAGGTAAAGAAAATGCACGCAATACTTCTCGAGTCGCGCTAAAATCAAATAAATGACTGGAACTGAAAGCAACAGTTAAGCGTCCGCCGAAGCCCATATTGACACGACAGTCTTCTGGAATAGTTCATCATTTTGAAAACGCATCCTGTGCTGGGATACCGGACCGCTGCCTTTATCGAGCCAACCGACCACTGACAAAGATGAACGTTCACGTAGCACAGAAAACTAGATAATGTGTACGTACCGTAACAGGCGGCCCCAAGAAGAAGGAAGAGCGAGGTCGCCCAACGGGGCTTCATGCTGCCGACAATCCCGGCGCTATAGGAGTCGCAAAGATGCGGTGAGACTTTCCGTAGACTCAAAAGCACGTTCACCTGCCTTCGCCACGATCAGCTCACACATGTGAAACAATGAAGAGTCGCGACTGATAATGCTATCGGCGGCGCCTGTCTTATCTCGCGTGCCGTAGATTACAGAGATCGAATGAGGTCTGTCCATTAGCAGGCGTCAAAGACCTTAAGATATATCCCAGTGTGCGTTCCTGTCTATAATCACGTCTGCTCCACCATTTTGCCCATGCGAAAGTATAAGGTAGTCTTAACTGATGAAGCAGAGTTTTATTATTAGTTACTAGCTTGGCGTCCGCTGCTCCGGTCTACTAGACTGTGTGGTCTTCACAAGTGTTTTTTTTTTTTTTTGTTTTGTTTCCCTTTAATCGAATTTTTATGTTGTTCACAAATTGCAAAACTTTCTAAACTGTTCACGCTTATTAAAGTCATATAAGCGTGATCTTTTCCGAATTTTCTTCTGACCACAAAGCGAATCTGGTAGCTGGAGTCCAAGGTTTTCTGTTAATCATGCCTTCTGCGTTCTTGTGGTATTATTTCCCTAGAAGCTTTCATCCTCAAAACATATTTCTTTACATCCAACCGAGAAGTGAAATACGAAGTTTCATAGGGATAGGCCTAAAAAAATTTTTTAGTAAAAAAATATTTTCTTAAATATTATCATCTTAAATATCATCATCCGGAATACTTGAAGATAAACAGGGATAAAATCGTTGAAGAAATTAATAGGCACTCAATAGACACATGGACAGATCTGGCGAAGGCAGTTCAGAAGACTACGTGCTGGGGACAACCACCTAGAAAACGCAAACATAGGTGGTGGAACGCAAAGTGTGATGAAGCCATTGAGAGAAGAAAGCAAGCATGGGACATGTTCAGTAGCTACAGAAATTCAGAAACATGGAAAAAATTTCACGAAGTTCAGAAACTAGCATCGAAGGAAATCAGAAAGGAAAAACGAGCATATGACAATAACAGACTAAAAGAAATTGAGGAAGATTTCAAAAGAAATAACACAAGAAATTTTTACAGAACTTTCAAAGAAAATATTAAGGGCTATCAACCCCCTAGCCTCTGCTTCCGAAGAACAGATGGATCCCTGGAAACAAACACAAAAGAAAACTGCAAAATTCTCAAACATTACTTTGATAAACTTCTTAATTGCAAAAAACCTACAGGAAAATTAACATTCCAAAAGACCACATCTAATGCCGATTCTGATCCACCCACAATAGAAGAGATAGAGGAAATCATAAAACAAATGAAAAATAACAGAGCTGGCGGAGAAGATGGTATTATCGCCGAGATCTGGAGACTCCAAGATGAAAACATCACCAAAAAAATCCATAAGATTATCTCCGAAATTTGGATCACAGAGAAAGTGCCAGAGGAATGGAAATGTGCATTGATCCATCCGTTACATAAAAAGGGTGATAAGTCAGATCCAAACAATTACAGAGGCATTTCGCTAGTACCAGTTACATACAAAATTTTCTCTAAGGTGCTATTAAACAGACTAGAACCACAAGCAGATCTGCAAATTGGGGAATACCAGGCAGGCTTCAGAAAAGGGAGATCATGCATCGAACAGATCTGGAACTTGAGAACACTTTTGAAAGTCAGACAGGCAAGAAACACTGTAGTTACCTTTGTGGACTTTAAAAAAGCATATGATTCCATAGACAGACAGACACTCTTTGACGTACTGGAAGAATATGGTATCGACAGAAAAACCAGGGCACTTATACAACAGACGCTTACAGACACTACCTCCAAGATTAAGTTCATGGGAGAAATTTCGGAACCCTTCCACATACACACAGGTGTCCGACAAGGAGACGGGCTCTCACCAATCCTGTTCAACATGGTGTTAGACAAAATTACCAAGCAGTGGGAGGAACAAGTTAAAGGAATACAGCTGGGAAGAACACGTGAAACCAAAACAATCATAAAATGTCTGGCATTTGTAGATGATATAGCCATACTCAGCAATAATACACAGGAGGCAAAGGAAGCACTGGAATGCTTGCACGAAATAGCTGCCAAAACAGGTCTGCAGGTATCTTACGAGAAGACACAATATATGGAACGACAGACCAACAATGTACACACCATGCATACGGTATATGGATCCGTAGAAAGAGTCGAAAAATTTAAGTATTGGGAGGATCAAACAAGGCGGCTAACATGGAACGAACGAAGAAACTCCAGAAGGCATACAAACTC
Organism: Schistocerca serialis cubense; assembly: GCF_023864345.2. Lineage (NCBI taxonomy): Eukaryota > Metazoa > Arthropoda > Insecta > Orthoptera > Acrididae > Schistocerca > Schistocerca serialis. Next base: position 119,024,834 of record NC_064639.1, on the reverse strand, counting down.
ACATGGTCACATTATAATAAGAAAAGCATATCGAGGCAGGCCAAACTTAGGCACTACAAAACAGTTGTATTACCAGAAGCATTGTACGCGTCAGAAACAACCACAATTGGAGCATCAGGCATCATAGACACAGAAAAAATAGAACGCAAAATTCTCAGAAAAGTATTTGGACCAATTCACAGAGATGGCATATGGATGAAGCGACCTACCAAAGAGCTGTACCAGCACACTGACAGACTAACAGACGCGATCAGAAAACGCAGATTAACTTTCTATGGGCACATACAGAGAATGGACAACAACCGACTTACAAAGAAAATTTTTGATGTAGTAAACAGCTCAAGCAAGAAAACAAATTGGTATCATGAAATAGTCGAAGACTTAAGGCAGATAGGGATCAACAGGCAAATGATAGGAGACAGGAAATACTTCAGAAACAAAGTTAGGAATGCAAAATTTATTGTAAAGGAGAGAAAGAAGAAAGGAACATTATGGACAGAGCAAAGGAAACAGGAGCACAGCCAAAGGATGAAGAGATTTTGGGAAGAGAAGAGGAAGAAAGGAAAGAAGTGAAAATTGTGTCATCATGTGATTTTCGAGTTCAAACACTGTCCATAAGGGCAACAATGAAATGAATGAATGAATGAATTATCATCCCCTATTTCATCCCCTTGGGGGTTAATTTTCCAAACACAATGAAACTTTTTTTTTGTTTCTGACGGAGGAACCAAATACCAGTTTTCGTACTTCTAGCTTCAAAATTGCCTTAATAGCGACATACTTTCAAAAAACTTTTCATCCTCTATTCGCAATTTCGAACAACACTTTTTTAATGATGCCTGCATTAGAAGATCCACACCCTATCCAAATTTCAAGTTTCTACCCCTAGAGGTACGGGCTGGGCGATGACGAATCAGTGAATCAGCCTGGCCCTATTTCACCCTCTTACGAGTTGAATTTGCAAAAACAGTAAAACACGTATTTTTTCAGTTCTAACCGAGAGGCCAAATACCAATTTTCATAGATTTAGTTTTAAAAATGTTTTCGCAATGAAATATTTTGATAAAACATTTGATCCCTATTTCTCCTTCTTAGTGGTTGCATTTTCAAAAACAATGAAATGCGTATTTTTTTTATTTCTAACAGCGAAGTCAAACACAAATTTTTATAGATTTAGCTTCAAAAATGCTTTCATAACGAAATGTTTTGCAAAACTTTTCATGCCCGTAGGGTTTTAATTTCTAAGAGCACTGAAAAACATTTTTTTTACCGAGAAGTCAAACACCAATAGACGTAGCTTTAAAAATACTTTAGTAGTTCTTTAATAACGATTTATTTAAAAAAGACTTTTAGCCGCTATTTCACTCCCATTGAGGTTAAATTTCTTAAAATTCTGAACGCGTATATTTTTTAATTTCTGAACGAGAAAGCAAATATCAGTTTTCGTACGTCTACCTTCAAACTTGTCTTAATAGCGACATATTTTCAAAAAATATTTCCTCTCATATTCCACCCCCTTAGGGGTGTAATTTCCAAAAATCCCTTCTTAAACGTCGCCTACAGTATGAGGGTTGGAAATTTAATAGGCAACTATTTGTTTACAGCTCGTACAAAATAGATATGTGTTTCAAAGTTTTACTGGCGTTCAAAGTAGTCACCAGCATTGTGTATAACCCGTTGCCAGCGATGTGGAAGTCGTAGGCTCCTCTTAGCAGTGCTAGTTGTGTTGACAACTCGAGCGCCGCGGTCTATTGCCCGACGAATTAATAGCTATTCTGGAGCGAATGCCGTGAAGTGTCTTCTTCAGTTTAGAAATCGAATTGAACTCACTTGGGCTTAGGGTAGGGGAGTGCAGTAGGTGGTATAGCACTTAGCAGCCCCATCAGTCAAACAAATCAGTGACAGCTTGCACTCTACGTGCTCGAGCATTGTCCTGCAAAATGATGGTCAGGTCCGACAGAAAGTGCCATCACTTCTGTCTCTATGCTGGTCATTTTTGGAACACAACCTACGACCAGCACGGCTTGCGTTTTCTCAGAGCTGATGGAGATGCGCCGCTTCTTTGTGCAGTTTTCCGTCCTTGCAGACATCTTGTATCCAGGTTCCTAATTGTCGAACAGGAGAAGTATGCGGTGTCATCCGCGTCTTGCGTCGTTGGGATGTCTGGCGTTCAAAGTAAAGGACGGTCCCCAGGACCGAACCTTGGACCACACCTGCACTGAATGTTCTCCTGATCGACAAAATGGCTCTGAGCACTATGGGACTTAACATCTATGTCATCAGTCCCCTAGAGCTTAGAACTACTTAAACCTAACTAACCTAAGGGCATCACACAACACCCAGTCATCACGAGGCAGAGAAAATCCCTGACCCCGCCGGGAATCGAACCCGGGAACCCGGGCGTGGGAAGCGAGAACGCTACCGCACGACCACGAGCTGCGGACTCCTGATCGACAGGGATCCAGCGATCTCGACTGCGAAAGCCATACCGGCGGAAGAGCTGTTTTCGTCTCGCAGACGGCAGCCGTTTCCCTTCTCGCACATGCAAAGCGGCCTGTTCCCTGGGTATAAAGTAGTCGCCATATCCGATGATACCTCAGTACCGGCGTGATTGTGCACCCACAATCTCACCTGATGAGGGGGCCAGTTGGATCGTTGAAATATCGTGTCGTCAGGTCGATGAATCCGTGAAGAATATCATAGATAAATTGTAGTAATTGCGACTGCGAGTGCAATTACTCTAAAGATCTGGGAATGTGTTAACTGCAGTGCAGCTACTGTTTACAGCCAAACAGTACGTTTAACATGGTTATGCTTGTAAAGTAAACCCACTTACACTTATTTTTTATGTACGCTCGCGCCGCCTCTACCCGCTTAGCTCGTGCGCTACAATGCGATACTTCCACCCAGGGGGGCGCAGAAAGCTATGCGCAGAAAGCAACGTGTTTTCTCAGTTGTGCGCATGACGTCACGGTGTAAGCAGCTGAGCCAAACAGTACACAGTTCGAATTGCGTGTGATTGTTTTTCTTGTGTTGTTTTGTGTTTGAAGGAGTGTTTTGATTGAGTTCTTTCTTCTGAGGTACTCAGTCAACAGCGGAAACATTCGGAATTCGGGAGTGTTAACGGTTTTTGCTGTAATTGATATTTGATTCGGAACTGAAATAGTTTAGCGATAGTGGATAGCGGAATCAACATTGTGTTCGCCAGCTCTATAGTTTATGGTTCGTCCTGTGAAATTCTTATTGGAGAATCTACAAGTGAGTGAGAAAATTAATTTTTACAATGCCAGGCTGTGCTGTGACGGGCTGTTTTTCCTACAACTGGAGCACAAAGGGAACTGACGTAATGTATCACAGTTTCCCGCGTATTGAAACATTACAAAAACTATGGTTGTCGAAATGTTGAGGGAAAGACAGTGTAAATGTTGCGCATGCAAGAATATGTTCTCGCCATTTCGCAGAAACAGATTACTTAAGGGATTTACACTCTGAATTGCTTAATTTGCTCCGAAAAAGAATGCTCAAGGCAGATGCAGTTCCTTCGCGCAATTTGCCGTGCAGTAGTGCGACTGTCAATGTGTCACCCGCAACAGAAGACAGAACCAAACGGTATAAGAAACGAGAACTACATAAGAAATCTCTGGAAACTCTGGAAAAGCTGTCACCAAATAAGAAACATCATAATAAGAGCACATGTTTTTTTTTGAGACACAGATAAAGTTACTTTGATGAATACTATAGCGGCTTTAGAAAGAAGGAATGCTGTTCATACAAACAAGTGTGTGCAACTTCGAGCTCTTAAGTAAATTCATTTCAATGCGATTAAGTGAATAGTTTCTGATTTATTTGAGCCGAGGTTTCGAATTTCAAGTGTGTGTCAGTGTGGTTGTGATCTAACATTTTACCGATGTGTGAGGCATAAGCTGCGAAAGAGTATAACTCATCAGTTTTAATTGTAATATTTTAGCAGCAGAAAAGCAGTTTAGACATCTCATTTCTGGTATAAACAAAATCTTCCGCCAAAAACTTGACGTAAACGCGCATGCCGTGTCGTCTGCTTGTGAGCGCTTGCTTCCACGCTGACGTCACTAGGCCAGCCAATGGCAGAGCAGAGCGCTTACTGCCCAACCTTATTATTTAGTAACCTTGCTTCCACCCCTCCCCTGCGTTTCCCTTCTGCGCTTACGCGTACCCTCCGTTTGTGTGAAGTGTACATGGTTACTGGTTTGTTTTGATAACAGCCCAAACAATACCTGAAATGAAAAGTGTTCCACCAAGCAACAGCATTCAGATATTTGTCAAACATTGTGGAGATGTCCGTCACGTAAGGTATATTAAAGTGTTAAACTTCCATTGCTGTAGCGTAGAGATAACGTTACTGCCTACGACGCAGGGGGCCCTGGTTAGATTCCTGGCAGGGGACTGGGTGTTGTGTGTCTTTCATCATCGTTTTCATCGTCATTGACTAGCAAGTCGCCGATGTGGCGTCAACTAAAGAGGACTTGCGATACGGAGGCAGAACTCCCCCGCATGGGGCCTCCCGGCCAACAATGCCATACGATCATTTCATTTCACTTCCATTACCTTCGGAACTGATCTCCATCATCAATGTCAATATGACGTGTGACCCACGAGCACGAATACACTCTCGTATTTGTTGTACATGGAAGCAGACAACCCCTGAATGTCAGGGTGAGGAATTTCTTGCCAAGACCGAAACATTCCGTGTGGATTCTCGCAGACTGGTGGCTGTACTGCGTACAGCAAGAGAAATGCGCTGGCAGTTGGCAGCGTAGTTGACAGTATTCGACACGGAAGTGCAGTAGGCCCGCGGCAGGCAGGGTTACAAAGCCTAACAATGCCGCACAATTCATTGCAGCATTCTTGGTAGCGTTCTTCTGCGTGACGTGTTCCTTGATAAAATGGTTTTTTTTTTCCCCTCATGCGCTAGCAGTGTTTGCCTCCTAACAATGCCGCACAATTCATTGCAGCATTCTTGGTAGCGTTCTTCTGCGTGACGTGTTCCTTGATCAAATGGTTTTTTTTCCCCTCATGCGCTAGCAGTGTTTGCCATGCGCTAGCAGTGTTTGCCTCCTTACGCAAACTAGCACAAACAGATTTTAGACGTTAACAAGGTATTGCAAAATTCACAAATGTTATGTGTAAAATATCGAATGAAGACGTTAGCTTCATTTTTCGTGGGGGAGAACGGAAACCGAAGATCACTGATCATTGATCATTGATCGTCTCACGTCACGAACACACAGGCCTCGGTATTTTCGATGCTACTGTTTTTACCGTCTGATAAAGAAATTACAAAATTTTGTATAGATTCTTCTGTTACGCCTTCTTCTATATTTGACCTTGGAATCTCTTTCCACACGTTGTTCACGACGTCCTTCCAATTTTCTGGGATTATTCGTGTGATAGCCTCATTTACCAGGCTCTCTGTGTCTCGCAACATAAAAGTTTTATTTCGCTCCGCGACATCTGCTTTTATTTGACCTCACACAAGTTCGATGGCGTTGTAATTGTAGTGGTACGGTGAAAGACGTGTAACTTTGTGGCCATGGTTCTTTGCTAACGTGTCCTTTACGTACAATAGTGGAAATTAGTATAAAGACTGGGTTCCTACGAGAGTAATAATACAATGTCTGTAGCTCACTATACTGGATTAATTATGAAAGTATTACACACATATAAAACGTAAAAAATCACGACGGAATTACATAGTTTCTTTCATAGCACGGGTTACAAAGTAAGGCGTTTGCATTTCCTGAGTGACAATTAGTATAAAGGCACTTGCTGTCCTGTGGTGTTATTGCACTGTTAGTACTTTGTCCAGCCTCCGTTCTTTGACCTCAAAAATTCTCTTCGGCATTGATTTTGTTAGTGTTTGTAGTTGTCGTAGTGAAATTGTCACCCAGTCTTCTCGAATCGCACTTGTCGTCCCACATACGGCCTCTAATTGCCTTCCATTCCGATAAGCACGCCTTGCAAGTATTCCTCAACGGTTTTCCATGGGGCTCATGTCCGGGCTATGTGCAAACCAGGCAAGACATCGACATATTTTCACTTTTGGCTGTAACACAAACATGCACAAATACATTATCTCGTTGAAACATTAGACTATCGTTCCATAGGTCCTCATATATTCTAATCGGTTCTTTCTCTAACATCTCAGTGCACATGTAAGCGTACATTGTAGTGTTCAGCCAAGCAATCTTTAGTGCACAAGGCTGTGTAAATCACAACACTCCCACCATAAAAATTTTTGCTGATTCTTACCGCTGCTCTGTTCGTATATGATGCCAATAACATTAGAACCCGAGCGGCTCTTGTGCATTAAACTCTTCTCATAAATGAAGATCAATTTACCCCATTTTCAAGTCCATGACATACTTTTTTCACCAAAATCAGATCTAGGCTGTTTATGTTTGAGTGTTAGAGCAGGTTTCTACAGTCGTTTCTTGAATGCAAATTGTTTGTCATGTGCCAAAATTTGTCGTACATGTCTGACAGTTACCGAAAACTGTAAATTACCAACAAGGTGAGAAGAATAATGGTTTGTGGCCCTAGTTTTGCGCAAAAGGAAGTTTCGGTGCCTCAAATAACTTTATAGGTACCTCATTTTTACGTACTGTTCATATCGTGCACCCAGTCTAACTAAATTATCAGTCACTGTGCTTGAACGATTCAACTTCCTCGCGATATGACGATTAGAGAGACACTGATTTTTGCTTTTTCATTTCATGATAACTAATGCAGCGTGGCATTGTCAGAATCGTGATTTAAGTACGCAACACGCACTGTCAGTAATAGTGTCCGTTTCCCATCTGAGTAAAGGCACAAATGCACACGCACCACACAGAGGCAACTGCCTTTATAATTAATCCCACCCTGTACCACCGGAATCATTGACGCCGGCCACTGTGGCCGAGCGGTTCTAGGCGCCTCAGTCCGGAACCGCGCGCCTGCTGCGGTCGCAAGTTCGAATCCTGCCTCGGGCATGGATGTGTGTGATGTCCTTAGGTTAGTTAGATTTAAGTTGGTTGGTTTGGGGAAGGAGACCAGACAGCGAGGTCATCGGTCTCATCGGATTAGGGAAGGACGGGGAAGGAAGTCGGCCGTGCCCTTTGAAAGGAACAATCCCGGCATTTGTCTGGAGCGATTTAGGGAAATCACGGAAAACCTAAATCAGGATGGCCGAACGCGGGATTGAACCGTCGTCCGCCCGAATGCGAGTCCACTGTCTAACCATTGCGCCACCTCGCTCGGTCTACGTTTAAGTAGTTCTAAGTCTAGGGGACTCATGACCTCAGATTTTAAGTCCCCCATTTGAATCATTTGATTTGAATCATTGATGTTTTGTTGAATACTGTTCTATCACATCAAATGCGATACCATTTGACTGCATTTGTCAGGATACTGGATCTCATGCTGCTGCATATACATTGTGCCCATCTATTCCAGCCAAAAATGTTAATTTTCCTACGTGCATGCCGTTATACTAATTCCCGCTAATGTATTGCTTCTTCTGTGGCTTGCATAGTTTCATTAATTCCAAAAGTTCAAAGCTTATTTTACCATCATTCAACCAGCTGACCATTTCGTCTCTCCTTGCAGGAGCCTTTGGTGCCTTATCTAACTGCAAAGAATCGTACGGCGCGTTGTTCACTATAAAAACGCTACCAGAATCGACATTTGGTAGCAAACAAGTAACAAATGTATGTGCTTTCATTTCCTCGTGGTAATCGACTGTTTCTCTGATTGAAACATCGTCACAAATCCGTCCATAGAGCCAGGTTTAACAATAATTAGTCGCCGCCCTTACCAGTTCGCACACTCATAGTTCCGTGGCACGTGTCATTTGTCCAAGCGACGGATCGTGCATGACGCATATACATTCTCCGGATTCATTGCTAGCAGGTCACGCAGGAAAGGCACCTCCATGCCGCAATGTCTCCGCGTTCCATTACTGCATTTCTTCTTGAGAACTTTTTCCACCGAAAGGCAATTTTTTTAAAAAGCATTGGAAAGACTTGTCGTTCTGCATTTTGACAAACCACTGTCCGACAACGATGTCATTAACTTCTTAAGTTTCGGTTACTCCTTCCTGATGCAGTACGCTTCTGCTGGGTGATTTATCCCAGCTTGTACAGCCTCTAGGGATTAATTGATCAGAGTGTACGGAACAAAAGAAGGTCTAATGAACTCATGTCTGAAAATACATGGTTTCCATGCTAGAGACCATTTATTCGACCATACAGTGTTACAGAGACTGCGGTATAACACACGCTCTGCCATGCAACCACTCGTAGACGGTGGTACAGTTCCTCATACGCCATCCCCTAGCGCCCACTCCTGCCATTGTAATTGGTGATATGTGTCCGATTCACTTCTCTTGCTCACTCACCTTGTAGTGGATGCGATAAAGCGTTGTACACAATGGTTCTGTATTCGAAATCGAGAGCTTGCGGCCATGGTGTTTACCTGTGTCGTTGTTGTAGTCTTCACTCCAGAGACTGGTTTGATGCAGCTCTCCATGCTACTCTATCCTGTGCAAGCTTCTTCATCTCTCACTACCTACTGCAGCCTACATCCTTCTGAATCTGTTTCGTGTATTCATCTCTTGTTGTCCCTCTACGATTTTTGCCCTCCACGCTGCCCTCCAATACCAAATTGGTGATCCCATGATGCCTCAGAACATGTCCTACCAATCGGTCCCTTCTTCTAGTCAAGTTGTGCCACAGACTCCTCTTCTCCCCAATCCTATTCAATACCTCCTCATTAGTTATGTGATCTACCCATCTAATCTTCAGCATTCTTCTGTAGCAGCACATTTCGAAAGCTTCTGTTCTCTTCTTGTCGAAACTATTTATCGTCCACGTTTCACTTCCATACATGGCTACACTCCATACGAATACTTTCAGAAACGACTTCCTGACACTTAAATCTATATGCGATGTTATCAAATTTCTCTTCTTCAGAAACGCTTTTCTTGCCATTGCCAGTCTACATTTTATATCCTCTCTACTTCGACCATCATAAGTTATTTTGCTCCCCAAAATGCAAAGCTCATTTACTACTACAAGTGTCTCATTTCCTAATCTAATTCCCTCAGCATCACCCGATTTCGTTGTTCGAAAAAACTGCCGAAAATCGTCTATCTGCAGTATGAGGACGGACTAAACACATCTCCACGTGGACTCACTTGGATCAACATCACATCTCGTAAATAACACCAAATGATAATTTAATCTCATGAAGCTTGGGTTGCAACAGTTATTTCTAACTTGAAAAACAAAGCAATAACAAAGTAGACCGTAATATAGTTACATATTTATAACTATTACATAATGTGTTTATTTATTACTACATAATATATGTGTATATTATATTCATAAAAAACGGGAAGAGTTTGACAGAACACTGAAAGATGCATGGGGGCTTAATTAAATAAAATGAAAATACATTTTTAAATTTTATTGGCTGTCTGTCCGATTACGAAGTCTCGTAAACGGTCGGACCTGACTAGTATTTGTACGCAATCTGACTGCATAGAGCCGGCCGGTGTGGCCGTGCGGTTAAAGGCGCTTCAGTCTGGAACCGCGTGACCGCTACGGTCGCAGGTTCGAATCCTGCCTCGGGCATGGATGTGTGTGATGTCCTTAGGTTAGTTAGGTTTAATTAGTTCTAAGTTCTAGGCGACTGATGACGTCAGATGTTAAGTCGCATAGTGCTCAGAGCCATTTGAACCATTTGACTGCATAGAATAACAACAAGAATGAATGAAATTTTCCGTTAACACAATTAATTAATTAAGTCCCCAGCAGCTATAAAACCAACGCAACAACAAAGCACAAGTGTAACTGTTCTGTGTGTGGAAGTGTGATTCAACGTACACATGTGGCACGGTTCTTCTTCAATAAGACAAGAAATTTTAAATATCATTTATACTGAAATAATTAAAAAAAATAGAAATACTATAATTGCGCAAGAAAACCAGAATTGCACTCTAATACAAGAACACAAGCCAGATGCTTTGTTGACTGAACCTGTGATGACGCATTATTTAAGACATGGAAATAATGAAAAAAAAGGAATATTTTACCTCCATATATATTGACGAAAAGCACTCTGATCATTACAATATTTCCATTCGAACAACATCTGCTGTCTAGCCCATCAAACAACTGCATAAAACATGGAACAAGCACTCCTTACTACAACATCTCAACACCGACTCACTACTACCACATCTCAACAAGCACTCTCCACCACGACTTCTCGACAAGAACTTTTCACTACGACATCTCAGCAAGCACTCGCTACTACGAGTTCTCGACAAGCACTGCCAGTGGAGGCGGCGGAATAATACTCTTTGGCGCAATCTCTGGCGCTGTGGCTCAGTGTAGCCACCTTTCATATGCCCCTCCTCCACGGGCCAGAATTTGATGGTATTTTTGCCAGCATTGGTGGTGAAAATACCACCAAATTCGTCCACAAAAATACAGACAAAAATAAAAGATAATATTAATACGTAAATATCACATAATTAGATAAAATTTTGGCTTTGCACTGACCTTTCAATAATCTAATATATGAAATACAGTAAGCAGTACAACTTCTTTCATACATGTGACTTTACATAATAGTTCACACAATACACAAAAAATCAGTTTATACAAATGTTCACATAAAATGCTTTCAATGATTAGTTCCAGCAGCAGCACCCAGCAATGGTCAACAGGTGCAGACACCAACAAGTGACATCATTCAGCAGAAGCAGTTCCATTAGTGGCACTCTGCAATGTTGAGCAAGTACAGACACCAACAAGTGACATTTCAGTAGAAGCAGTCCATCAGTGGCACCCAGCAATGTTGAACAGGTGCAGACACCAACAAGTGACATTATTTCAGTAGAAGCAGTTCCATCAGTGGCACCCAGCAATGTTGAGCAGGTGCAAACAGCAACAAGTGACACCATTTCAGTAGAAGCAGTCCATCAGTGGCACCCAGCAATGTTGAGCAGGTGCAGACACCAACAAGTGACATTATTTCAGTAGAAGCAGTTCCATCTGTGGCACCCAGCAATGTTGAGCAGGTGCAGACAGCAACAAGTGACATTATTTCAATAGATGCAGTTCATCAGTGGCACCCAGTAATGTTGAACAGTTGCAGACAGCAACAATTGACATCATTTCAGTAGAAGCAGTTCCATCAGTGGCACCCAGCAATGTTGAGCAGGTGCAAACAGCAACAAGTGACACCATTTCAGTAGAAGCAGTCCATCAGTGGCACCCAGCAATGTTGAGCAGGTGCAGACAGCAACAAGTGACATTATTTCAATAGATGCAGTTCATCAGTGGCACCCAGTAATGTTGAACAGGTGCAGACACTAACAAGTGACATCATTTCAGTAGAAGCAGTTCCATTAGTGGCACCCAGCAATGCTGAACAGGTGCAGACACCAACAACTGACATTATCTCAATAGAAGCAGTTCCAGCTGTGGCACCCAGTAATGTTGAACAGGTGCAGACACCAACAAGTGACATCATTCAGCAGAAACAGTTCCATTAGTGGCACCCAGCGATGTTGAGTAGGTGCAGACACCAACAAGTGACATTATTTCAGTAGAAGCAGTTCCATCTGTGGCACCCAGTAATGTTGAACAGGTGCAGACAGCAGTCCATAATATTCACTATCACTAATCACACTGTTTATCAGAGCTTATCAGCAGAAATTAAACATGTCCTAGTGGCACCAATCATGTAGAAAAGGTGCAAGTAACAGTCCATAATATTCACTATCCTAATCACACAGTTCATCAGAGTTTATAAGCAGAATTTAAACATGTCCTAGTGGCACCAATCATGTAGAAAAGGTGCAAGTAACAGTCCATAATATTCACTATCCTAATCACACAGTTCATCAGAGTTTGTAAGCAGAATTTAAACATGTCCTAGTGGCACCAATCATGTAGAAAAGGTGCAAGTAACAGTCCATAATGTTCACTATCACTAATCAGACAGTTCAGGCATGAACAATAGTTTGAATGCACACACAATTGCTTTTACAAAATTATTCTCAATGCTCTTACACTAAACATACAAATTATAACAAACACACAAATCATATCAGATAATTGTCATCTTAACTATTACAAATGCACAAATATCAGTAAACCTATAATATTTATGGGTGTCAGTGCAAGCCACAACAAACAAGTAAAATAATATTTAGGAGGCAAGTCGGTACCACTTTTCTGGGATTAGGAAGGGAAAACACACAAAACACACTCACTCATCTTTCATCCACATTAAGTACTACTGTGTAATTAAATAGTGTTAACTGTGTAAATGCAATTCTGTCAAAATTTGATGTTCATCATGTGAATCAAGTAGTAGTGGCAGCAATGTATAACAGTCAATAATAGTTAGTCAATGTCATAGTCATCATGTCAAGACCAATGTTTGCCAAGCCAGATCAAAATGTATGGTTGCTGAACAACTGTCAGTGAGCCAAGATATGCAATTACTTCCTCTCTCCAAAAAAAAAAAAAAAAAAAAATATGTACTGCTTATTGATTTAACAAAGTGTGTGTAGACAATCTTCCTTCCACTTCAGTGTTCTAGTCTGCTATCTTCATCCTCCTTGTTCCATAAAACCAACAAAAAAAAAAAAAAATGCTCCTCACTTACTTTACCTCTTATCCACCAAAACTCCAATAATCATTAGCATCACATAATCTTAATACTTCAATAATACCTCTTACGTCGATACATATAAACCTTATCATTAATATCATTTACCTTACCTCTTGTCCACCAAAACTCCAATAATCATCAACTTCACATAATCTCAATACCTCAATAATACCTCTTCAATACGTCGATACATATAAACCTCAGCGCCAATATCATTTCACTTCCATAATAACTCTTTCCTCTAGTCAGTCTCCTCGAACAAGTACAGATAAAATCCTAGTGCAAACTTCAGTTCATCATCCCATACAATCCGAAGACACAATGTCCACACACAACCTCTGTGTAGTCCATCTGACCCATATCTTCTACTCATTATGAATTATAAAATACATTTCGGTTACCTTGTCCATCATTAAATAAGAGAAATGCATACATGACCTCTAACAGCCTTTAGTTTGACTAGCTCTCAGTAAGTAAGTACGAGTACGTAGTGTGAATAATCGTGATATTTCAGAATTATGGCATGTAGGAGGTTATTCTGTTCGAGATATCTCATTATGTTTGAAGTCAGAATATGCTCTAAGATTCTACAACAAATCAATGGCAAACAGAAGCAAATATGTGGAGTATTTCTTGTGTCAAGCGTCACTTGCTATTTCAATTGCTCACGAAGAATGCAGTGTAATAACTGTCAAAGGTCTAAACCTAGTTTTGGTATGTCATGTCGTTAGTTTCCTTTCTATTAGCATAAATTTCTACAGCTTCCATAAAACCTCCAGCTCATGTGACTTCTATGAAGTTTCTTGTACTAATGTCGTTCGTCGAATTATAGCAGTTCATTTTCTTATCTTAAAAATATAAGGCACTGAGCGTAAGCAAAACATGCAATAGCGAGTAAATATACCAGTAGAGAACAGAACGTCAACAAGTGGATGCAGCACAATTCCTACAACGAGGCTCTGCCAAGCGAATAATCTATAATTAATAGCATAGTGTGACCTAAACTCTATGTTTGTACACAGTAAATCAGCATTTCTATATACCAAATTAAATAGTAGTTATGACAACAAACAGAAATGTATAAATATGCAATCCATACGCACAGCAGCAAACATATATCTTACGTACTAAACAAGTCATTAGCATCATATCAGCATAAGCAAATAAATGTTCATATGCAATCTTAATAAGTAAACATGAAGGCGCAAGCAGATAAATCACAAAGTATAACTTACATACATAACCATATCAGCACAATTAATCAGGTGACAATTATAATTTAAATAAATAAGCACAGCAGGCACATAATAAAAAAATATGACATCAGTGAAAAAGCATAGCAGCCAAGCGATGCATAATATACATAAGTAACAACCCTGTTCATTAATCAATCATTGTCCAAATCAGTAAACACAAAGTATAAATCACGTAATCGCGAGCAGCAAATTACGTCTAAAGTACGTACCTAAGTGGAATTATGTTACCTGAAAAATAAACTCAATTAATAGTTACCCTTTTTAGTTTATTACTTTCTTCTTCGAAATTACATTCTTCCTGAAATTTTCTCGATAGCAAGTCGTCTTAACGTCGGACACGCACTGAATTTACCTGAAGTTCTTAAATATTTTATACAACCGTATCCTGAAAAATACTGAACGTTAATAACATAATTTATCAAGTCACTATAGCTTTATACTGAATTTAATCGGAGACTTTAGACTGTGTATTTGTTTACTGCTGTCAGTGCATTCGCACTGAGCACTCGATCAGCTGTAGGCGCGTGACGTAGGAAGTAATTGTTTGCGGTCAACGACTGCCTTGTGCGGCGCGCAGACTTGACTGTTGCTTTGAGTATGTGCCGCCGCCAAAACACAGCACGGTATCCTTGTATTCTCTGCATGTTTACATGTAGCTGTTAGTTTCTCAAAAGTATGTCATTCCACAAAAATTTTAACGTTAGATATATGATGTATTCCCTTAGAGCGTCGAGATTTAAGAGTTTCTACTTCGATAGTGTTATCATGAATAATTTTGCGAACTCTATATGGACCGTTATAAAGCAGAAAAAATTTGCGACATAAGCCTTTTCCTTTGAGAGACAAACGATGAGACTTAATTAACACCTTTTGACCAACTGACAAGATTTTTAAACGACCAGGACGCTTAGCTGATTTCTCTCTTCTGGCAGCCGCAGATGCAATATTTTGCAGAGCCAGGTTCACAACTTCAGAATGCCGCAGTTTCCGTGTAGGCGGAAAAGGAACGATTTCAGAAATGCGATTTGTCGGTGCTTTGTTTTTTAATATCAGTAATGGCGGTAAAGAAGTTGAGTCATTAGGAAGTTCATTCAGAATGTTTTGAAAAATATGAAGATACTGATCCCACGTTCTGTGATTCTGATGACAATAAAGACGACACAATTTATTTATTTCCTTCATCCATCTCTCTGAAGCGTTAGATTGAGGGTGAAAAAGTGAAATGAAGATTGGTTTAAGCTTACGACGCCGTAGAGTACGAAGCCAAATTTTAGAGCGAAACTGTGATCTATTATCTGATATAACCTTATCAACATGACCCACTTCTTTAAGAAAATGTTTGATGAAAGCGTTAGATACTGAACGAGCTGTTGCTTTGCGTAAAGGTGTAAAACACACATATTTTGATGTCAATTCCACTGCTACCAAAATGTACGCCGTAGAACGAACCACTGGACCGAACAAATCGACTGCAGCCATCTCCTTTAATTTCGCTGGAATGATAGGAAACAACGGTGCTCTGTGAGAAACAGTTGGCGGCTTAGCCTTTTGACATAATTTGCATTTGGCAAGAACAGATCGAATACGTTTTTCCATATTACTGAAGTAGCAATTTTCTCGTAATTTATGAAAGCATTTTCTGGGACCAAAGTGTGCATAACTGAAATGTGTGTATCAAATCAATTTATTGACCCACTCATCAGGAATACAAACTAACCAAACAGAGTTGTCGACCGATTTTCGTTTAAAAAGAACTTTCCAGATAGTTCACATAAACAAGGTGTGGCCGAATTGTCCAATCTAACAAAGCGTCTAAGAAAATTACAGACACCAAGGAAACTACGAACATCACGTTTTGTAGTAGGAACAGCATAATTACGAATAGCGTCTAATTTTTCTGGATCAGGAAGAATACCTTCTGTAGAAATAATGTGACCGAGAAATTTCACCTGAGAACGACCAAATTCAGATTTTTCCAAGTTCACCGTAATGCCAACTCTTGCAAAAACACGTAATAATGAATCCAAAATTTTGTTGTGCTCACTCCAAGAACGTTTAGCAATAAGAATGTCGTCAACATATGAAGTAATATTGTCACGAAGATAAACAGGTAAGATTTCGTTTAAACTACGAATGAATGCTGCCGAAGATACAGTAAGTCCAAATGGTAATTTCCGAAATCACTTTTGGGTAAAATAGTCATGTACGGTTATTCTTTACCGATTCTCTAGATAGATTGATAGTTGAAGAGTTGTTTTTGACAGATGCAAAGAATAGTAAAAGAGTAGGCAGCGGTGCAGAAAACTAAAAGAGAAATAGCACCACTACAGCTCGGGGCCCTATGCACGCTACGGCACATATTCACTTAGTGTAGTGAATCCCCTGAGGACTTTAATAGCCGCACATAATTTTTAATTTGTGACTTAGTGGCCAATTTGGTGGAAGTGCGTACATAAATTGATCTAACCATGAACATGGATGTATGTCATTCTTAGAATTACGAAAGATCTTAAATTTCCGAACAGTCAAGAAGTGTTTATAGTCAAAGTTTTCTCCTCGTGGCGACAAAGACCTACCGCGACTGTTCCAGTCCGAATGTCAATTATTGTCAAGTTCACGCGCCTGGCGCTCTCTTGTTGCATCCCGTGAATGAAACAAATTATTTTCTTCAAAGCCCTCTGCTATCTGTGATTCTAAATTTCTTCTGCTGTCCTTTCCTATGATTTCGCCTTCAATTTGTTTGACTTGCTTTCGTAATACCTCAAATTCCCTTTTGACGCGTTCATTAAATTTTCCCTGATTTTCAACATGCTTATTTATGTTCTGGTACTCTTTGGTTTCTGCAAATGGCAATGGTGCTGTATCATCTGAATCTCTGTCCCCATTTAAGCTAAGACTTGTCAATTTATCTGAAATCTCCTCAACTCTTTCCGATAAGTCACCTAATTGTTCTTTCTGTTTATTTACGTCTTCCGTAAGTGTCGCGACTTGGGTTTCAGTATTAACACATTTAGTAGTTAACTGTTCAAACTGTTGTGTTAGGTTATTTAATCTATCATTTGGTACGGATTCCTCGATTCTCTCAAATATTTCTTCCTTATGGTGTGCACGTTGTAAATTTAACTCTGAAAATTTTTGTAGTATCACGCAATCTCTTTCTTCCTGTTCTCTATCCTGTTCCTTTTGTCTGATTTCTATTGAAATTAATCTATTATTGTGAGCATTCAAAATCGGTTGTACTTCTTCTCTAATTTCTTTCTTTAATTCATCTTTTATGTTTTTGAAACATGTCCCTATTCGTGAGTCTAACCGTGTTTCCATTGTTTGCATCTCTGTTTTAATTGTTCCTATTTGTGATCCCACTGTTTTTAATTCAGATCCCAACTGTGATCCCAGCGAGTCTAACCGTGTTTGCATTGTTCCCATATCAGTTCTAATTGTTCCTATATTAGTTTTAATTTCAGATCGCAAAGTTCCCATCTGTGATCTCAAATGTAATATAGCACCCATCAACTGCTCCATGTTAATTGATTCGAAATTCTTTTCCCGCAAAACTAACTTCCTTCTGCATAGCCATAAAGCTATCTGTGTTCGATACTATTTCAGAATCTTCTATTGTTTATCTCGTATTCTGTGAATTTTCTGATTGAGAAAAATTTTGAAATGGTTCCGGACTATTTTCCCGACTTATTAAATTGTTTTCCACTTCATTATTCATCATACTGTTCTCCTGTGTTGGCGAGTTCGCCATGTCAACAATTTCGTCCTTCTGACTATCCATCATTTTTGCCTTTTTCATCGATCGCGTAATCATTTACAAAATGTACAAAACTCGTCACTGTACGAAAATTATACACAATGACCCCTTATCTTCAACAATACCATTCACACGAAATGTTTCCCTCAAACACGATTAACGAACAATTGAAATAATCCCACTAAATTGTCAAACTCGTAGACAAGACAACAAAAATTAAATTCTACAAACAAACAAAAAATACCATTAGAAGAATGACAATTACCAAATCTACACATGCAATATAGACTACAATTACTAAACTACAAATTACTACAACAATACTACTGTCGACTATTTTTACAATCAGAAGAATTCCAAGGGACGATCCGAAGTAGCGGTCGCCACGTGCATGGGGGCTTATTTAAATGAAATGAAAATACTTTTTTAAATTTTATTGGCTGTCTGTCCGATTACGAAGTCTCGTAAACGGTCGGCCCTGACTAGTATTTGTACGCAATCTGACTGCATAGAATAACAACAAGAATGAATGAAATTTTCCGTTAACACAATTAATTAATTAAGTCCCCAGCAGCTATAAAACCAACGCAACAACAAAGCACAAGTGTAACTGTTCTGTGTGTGGAAGTGTGATTCAACGTACACATGTGGCACGGTTCTTCTTCAATAAGACAAGAAATTTTAAATATCATTTATACTGAAATAATTAAAAAAAATAGAAATACTATAATTGCGCAAGAAAACCAGAATTGCACTCTAATACAAGAACACAAGCCAGATGCTTTGTTGACTGAACCTGTAATGACGCATTATTTAAGACATGGAAATAATGAAAAAAAAGGAATATTTTACCTCCATATATATTGACGAAAAGCACTCTGATCATTACAATATTTCCATTCGAACAACATCTGCTGTCTAGCCCATCAAACAACTGCATAAAACATGGAACAAGCACTCCTTACTACAACATCTCAACACCGACTCACTACTACCACATCTCAACAAGCACTCTCCACCACGACTTCTCGACAAGAACTTTTCACTGCGACATCTCAGCAAGCACTCGCTACTACGAGTTCTCGACAAGTACTGCCAGTGGAGGCGGCGGAATAATACTCTTTGGCGCAATCTCTGGCGCTGTGGCTCAGTGTAGCCACCTTTCAAAGACCTGAGTCGAAACAAGGCCCCGGGAGTAGACAACATTCCATTAGAACTACTGATGGCCTAGGGAGAGCAAGTCCTGACACAACTCTACAATCTGGTGAGCAAGATGTATGAGACAGGCGAAATACCCTCAGACTTCAAGAAGAATATAATAATTGTAATCCCAAAGAAAGCAAGTGTTGACAGCTGTGTAAATTATCGAACTATCAGTTTAATAAGTCACGGCTGCAAAATACTAACAGGAATTCTTTACAGACGAATGGAAAAACTGTTAGAAGCCAACCTCGGGGAAGATCAGTTTGGATTCCGTAGAAATGTTGGAACACGTGAGGCAATACTGGCCCTACGACTTATCTTAGAAGATAGATTAAGGAAAGGCAAACCTACGTTTTTAGCATTTGTAGACTTAGAGAAATCTTTTGATAATGTTGACTGGAATACTCTCTTTCAAATTCTGAGGATGGAAGGGTCAAATACAGGGTGCGAAAGGCTATTTACAACTTGTACAGAAACCAGATGGCAGTTGTAAGAGTCGAGGGGCACGAAAGGGAAGCAGAGGTTGAGAAGGTAGTGAGACAGGGTTGCAGCCTATTTCCCGTGTTCGTCAATCTGTGTATGGAGCAAGCAGTAAAGGAAACAAAAGAAAATTTTGGAGTAGGAATTAGAATCCATGGAGAAGAAGTAAAAACTCTGAGGTTCGCGACGACATTGTAGTAATTCTGTCAGACAGAGCAAAGGACCTGGAGGAACAGTTGAATGGAATGGACAGTGTCTTGAAAGGAGGATATAAGACGAACTTCAACAAAAGCAAAACGAGGATAATGGAATGTAGCCGAATTAAATCAGGTGATGCTGAGGGCAGCAAGATCCCTGGGGCCCAAGTCTCTCGCTTTCGGATCCCCCCGGGTGCTAAGATGGCAGAAATCAACCTGCTATTGTAACATAATTTTTATATCATATTATAACTAAAAGAACATTACCCCAGCACCAGCTTAACCAGTCTGGCTCTTCCTTTCCATTTCAGTTTTGTGAGTCATACAGACCAATTGCATACAGTTATATTTCATGTCTTATCTTGAATGCTCAATATTTTCTTTAGATTTTTAAATGAGCTCAGCGCTATTTGATTGTATTGTTGTTTGTTTAATTACGACCCAGGTTTCGGCCTTTTATGCCACTTTCATGAGATTGAGTTCATGTCATTACCATGTATTGCAGGACATTAATCTCAAAATTGATCATAAATTAAGAAAAATAATTAAAATCTGGCATTTCGCGGGGAGCCAATATTTTGACAATGCAGTCAAATGGCGGTGTGTTCATTTAAAAATTATTGTATGACTGTTGCTCAGCAACATCAAAAACTGTTTATTTTCCGTAGACACTGTGCACTTAAACTACCTTGCGACGGGTTCGAAAATGCGCTTTCTTTAAATTTTGAAGGAAATGCTATCAAACATTTCCCCAACAAATGTACAAGGCAACAGCTGTGAAACGTCGTCAAAATTTGGTAGGTTTGCCAACAACATTCAAAGATAAGGCACTTCCGATTTCATCACAAGATGATTTTATACGAAAAACAAGTATACAGAAAATATTTTGCATTCAAGAGTAAACACAAAATAAAACATTTCTGACGTGTCCAACGGGCACAATATTTCGTCAAGCCACCACGTTGACATCATCAGATGCGCGACGATCTGACTGCCGAGGCGCCAGCGCCGGGCGTTTATCTACTCCCCCGCCTCCAGATGTCTACTCCCCCGCCTCCAGATGTCTATTCCCCCATCTCCAGATGTTCCCAACGCGCTCCGCTCCCGGGCGCGGAGCATCCGGCATTCGTTCCGTTCGCTATCCGCGCCCAGGGGCGGGTGTTGGCGGCGTCTTCTTAGTGCCTCTGCCTGTTCTCGAATTCGGTTCGTGGTGGGATGTCTTCTTTCTCCTTTTAAATAGATTCAAAATGGGTTCCCAGGCCTTACTAAGGATGTAACCGCTATCTCGATTGATCAGCGGTTCCCGTACTCGAATCTCGATAGATTCTTTAATGACACAGACCGTATTTGGACGTCTGTATCAGCGTCTTCGTCTGGTCTAATTCATTCTCTGTAATTCCTAGAGCCAATGTTCAGCAACCGCTGACATGACAAGCTGCTGCAGTCTGGTGTGCCATTGTTGTTCTTGGCAACGATCTTCGTTAGTACGCACCGTTTGATCTATGTAAGTCAAGCCACTTTCGCAGGGGATCTGGTAGACTCCAAATTTCCGCAGTCCTAGATCGTCCTTGACATTACCAAGCAGTGCTAGTGTCTTGGTGGGCGGAAGACAGTCTCCACTTGATGTTTTTGAAGAATTCGATGTATCTTTCCCGATAAAGCGCCACAGAGCGGAATAAATGCTATGCCCCCATCCTGCTGAGCTTCCTCTTCTGTTTCCTTCGTTGTACAGTCGGTGTGGGACGTAGAGCTCTCCGAATTTGCTGCTCTGTGTAGCCGTTTTCCGGAAAACTGACCTCAGCTGTTCTTCTTGTGTAAAGCTCTCTTTGTCAGACGGGGTACGGGCCCTGTGAACCAATGTTTTGAGGACGCCGTTCCTCTGCACTGGATGGTGGCAACTGTTTGCATGTTAGTAAAGGTCGGTGTGCGTTTTCTTACGGTACGCGCTGTGGCCCAACGTGCCGTCTGTTCTTCTTTTAACCAGGACATCCAGAAAGGAAAGCTCTCCATCCACTTCGACTTCCATGGTAAACCTGATGTTCTGGTGTATGGAATTGAGATGTATGAGGAAACCATTCAGCATGTCTCTACCGTGTGGCCATATGACAAAGGTGTCGTCAGCATAGCGGAAGAAACAGGTAGGTTTCCACTGCGCTAAATCCAGGGCTTCCTCCTCGAAATGCTCCATGCTCGAGTATCATGTCGTTTTTGGAAACCCAGAATCTACTATGTAGGAATCAACATGGATTCCGGAAACAGCGATCGTGTGAGACCCAACTCGCTTTATTTGTTCGTGAGACCCAGAAAATATTAGATACAGGCTCCCAGGTAGATGCTATTTTTCTTGACTTCCGGAAGGCGTTCGATACAGTTCCGCACTGTCGCCTGATAAACAAAGTAAGAGCCTACGGAATATCAGACCAGCTGTGTGGCTGGATTGAAGAGTTTTTAGCAAACAGAACACAGCATGTTGTTATCAATGGAGAGACGTCTACAGACGTTAAAGTAACCTCTGGCGTGCCACAGGGGAGTGTTGTGGGACCATTGCTTTTCACAATATATATAAATGACCTAGTAGATAGTGTCGGAAGTTCCATGCGGCTTTTCGCGGATGATGCTGTAGTATACAGAGAAGTTGCAGCATTAGAAAATTGTAGCGAAATGCAGGAAGATCTGCAGCGGATAGGCACTTGGTGCAGGGAGTGGCAACTGTCCCTTAACATAGACAAATGTAATGTATTGCGAATACATAGAAAGAAGGATCCTTTATTGTATGATTATATGATAGCGGAACAAACACTGGTAGCAGTTACTTCTGTAAAATATCTGGGAGTATGCGTGCGGAACGATTTGAAGTGGAATGATCATATAAAATTAATTGTTGGTAAGGCGGGTGCCAGGTTGAGATTCATTGGGAGAAAATGTAGTCCATGAACAAAGGAGGTGGCTTACAAAACACTCGTTCGACCTATACTTGAGTATTGCTCATCAGTGTGGGATCCGTACCAGATCGGTTTGACGGAGGAGATAGAGAAGATCCAAAGAAGAGCGGCGCGTTTCGTCACAGGGTTATTTGGTAACCGTGATAGCGTTACGGAGATGTTTAATAAACTCAAGTGGCAGACTCCGCAAGAGAGGCGCTCTGCATCGCGGTGTAGCTTGCTCGCCAGGTTTCGAGAGGGTGCGTTTCTGGATGAGGTATCGAATATATTGCTTCCCCCTACTTATACCTCTCGAGGCGATCACGAATGTAAAATTAGAGAGATTAGAGCGTGCACGGAGGCTTTCAGACAGTCGTTCTTCCCGCGAACCATACGCGACTGGAACAGGAAAGGGAGGTAATGACAGTGGCACGTAAAGTGCCCTCCGCCACACACCGTTGGGTGGCTTGCGGAGTATAAATGTAGATGTAGATGTAGACATGAACAAGTTGGCGACGGCTGGTGAAATTGGACTCCCCACGGCTACTCCCTCCGTCTGCTCGTAGTATCCACCGTCGAAGAGAAATGTCGCCGTCAGGGCGTGCCTGAAAAAGTTGGTCGTCTCCGTGTCCAATTTCTGACCAATAAGTTCCTAGGATTCCTGCAAAGACACCCTCGTGAAGAGAGAGACAACTTCGAAACTCACAAGGATGTCTGAATCAAGAAGTCTGAAGTTATTAAGACGCCCAACGAAATCCACTGAGTTGCGAATATGATTTGGACATTTTTCGACGTAAGGACTAAGCACATCCTGCAGGTATTTTGCAAGTGAGTACGTCGCAGCAGCCCTGTTGCTGACAATCGGGCGTAAAGGCACTCCCAATTTGTGTACCTTCGGGAGTCCGTAAAGTCTCGGTGCAATACATGCTCTCCGTCGTAGCATCTTCACAACATCGTCTGGTAAGCCGGATTCCCTGAGAAGAACCATGGTCTGTTTTCCTCTCCACTCTAGCCGGCCGCGGTGGTCTCGCGGTTCTAGGCGCGCAGTCCGGAACCGCGCGACTGCTACGGTCGCAGGTTCGAATCCTGCCTCGGGCATGGATGTGTGTGATGTCCTTAGGTTAGTTAGGTTTAAGTAGTTCTAAGTTCTAGGGGACTGATGACCACAGCTGTTAAGTCCCATAGTGCTCAGAGCCATTTGAACCATTTCCTCTCCACTCTCTTGATAGGAAGCTGTGTTGATATTCCGATATGTGCTGTCTGTCTTCTAGCATTTTCTCAATGCAATCCTGATGAGATAAGATCACAGTTGCGTCGCCTTTGTTGGCTGGTAAGACCACGATATCTGGATCTTCTCGTAGCTCCCGTATGGCCGCTCTCTCCCTGCTAGAGATGTTCGGTTTCACAGGTTTAGTCTGCGTGAGAGCGCGACAGGTTTCGCGACGTACTTCTTCAGCTGCTTCAGGTGGAAGTCGTGCGGCTGTCTGTTCCACTGCACTGATGGTATCCGTAATAGGTGCGGATTCAAGAGTTGGTGGAAAGTTGAGTCCTCTCTTAAGAAATGAGACAGCGTCCTCGTCCAGTTGCCTGACCGTGAGATTGATGATAGTCCTGCGGGGAGCCTCAGAAGGTTGTCGTTCTGATAAACGCTCGATTTTTGATGTCTGACGCCCAGTGGGCTTTCTTTGTGCAGAATCCGCAGTGGTCCACGTGACGCCATCAGTTCATTCCCACGTCCAGGTATTGACCTGGTTGGCCAGCTGTAGATGCAGTGTCAGAAGCTCTCTGTCAGTCGAGTCTAAGCACCAGTGAGTGAAACGTATTCTTTCACGAACCATGACTAGGCTGGCACGTTTCTTGATCCTTCTGGCTGCCGCTGAATCAATGTGACGCATCACCTTGGAGAAGTACGGTACCACATGCTCTTCATGGCAACTCATAAAGAATGTGAATGGACTCAGTAAACGGCTTGTCCTGTGACGCAACTTGTCAAGTCTTTTCATGCTGCGATCTCCCGTGTGACTTGATGATTTTTTCGTCAAAGATGATTGGCCTTCGGTGGTTCAGCTCAGGATATTGGAGATTCAAATAATAAAAAGTTCCTCGTAGTATTAGAGCTCTTGAGTTACTATGATCCAGTACTGGCAAAATGTTGCTAGTTTTCTGAAATAATAGAGGACATGAAAATAAACATTTTCCTTAATAAAATGGAAAGTAAGGTGTCGTTTTGACCTTGTACTGGGATTAGAGATGGGTCGTTCGCAAACTATCGGCTCCAAAGGAACGGTTCACCAAGAAGAATGGAACGACCGAGGAACGAATTCTAAGGAACGGTCGTTCATAGTTCACTTCGGTCGTGGCTTTCTACTTATAGTTCCCGGGAACGGGAAACGGTCGGTCTCGTTCCCGCAACGGCACGTCTACTGGTTTCGTTCCAGCCTCGGTCCCGTTCCCCTCTGTCGGTCTCGGTCTCGGTCGGCCGACTGCTCATAGTTCAGTATCGAGTTGTTCGTTTCGTTCGCTGCACGCGCCCATTCTAGATCTGTTTCAAACCTTTCTTCAACTCTGACCTTCTGGTTCTTTTCGTATTCTAGTCAGCGTCCACGACCGGTTATTAAAATGTATTTTAAAATTACGTAAATTACATAAAAATTACGTTGTATGCAATACAAACATCCTTTCAGGTAACAGAACGGCATATCAGGTTACTTCGCCATTTCGATAAACAGCAAAAGAAATACTTGTAAAAAAAAGCAAGATTTTTTGTTATTACACGTGCAAAGGAAGTCGGCACGGCACACACGAGTGGCCATTTCCCGTCTTTTTTTGATCCAAGGTAAAACGGCATGTTCATTGTTATGGAAGGCAGACCGACTTACAACTGAATGAAGCCCGCGCTACATAATCAAGTGTCTGGTGTCACGTTTTGTAAAGAGAATATGATAACTTCTACTATACTATTTCAGTGGTACGGGATGGCACACGAAAATTCGGTCCCATTGTCGCCCACCAATCGTCATCTATTGTTGCGAAGTTGTTTTTTGCATTAGCTTATTTGTTATTTCTTCACTGCCTAATCATTACATGTTTATCTATTCTGCTCGTAGCGGTCAACAAATCGTGCGTAATTGGCGAGCGGTCTGTACTCGGGCCGGTTTTCCGTGCGCAAGGCTATATTATTTCATTGCGATCAGCCACATAACGCTACAGTTGGCTAAACGAGAGGTTTTGTAGAATGACGCAAATTACAAGTGTGTGAAAATTCTGTTATGAATAAAGACTCTATACTGCAGGGCGGAGGCAAGTGCCCCCTCTTGGCGCCTTCCATCTTCGGTCACCTATGGCACTATTTTCAGTTTTTCATAAGAACCATATACCAAGCACAAATGAACGGTGAACGAGTAAAAATGAACGGTTCCCAAAAAAGAGCGATCACCAGTGAACTAGTTCCCAAGGACGAACGCGTTTGCCCATCTCTAATTGGGATGAGTGGAACTGGATATCATTGGATAACGAGTGCGAAATTTAGAGCACGATCTTAACAAGGGCACATCATGCACGCGTGATATTGTTTTCTTTTCTGAACAATTATTGTAATTAAAAACGATGAAAATTATAAATAAATTGATAAATAGGTATTTTAAACATAGCTGCACAACAGCAACGGTTCCACGTAATAAAATTATAAACAGCCGACCAGTTGCAATGGATAAAGGAATCTTTACCTAGGTTTCAACAAATTTAAATTTGTCTTCTTCAGAAGGTGGCAATTTTACATTAGTATGGACTGATGTATCATCGCCGCTTTTACAAATGTCTGCATAGATCCATTTGTCAAAATTAAAATATAGCCCTAAAAATAGGGTTTGTCACGTAAATATAAATTACGTACTAATTTATATTTATGTGCAGACATCGCCGTTTTTACAAATGTCTGCATAGATCCATTTGTCAAAATTAAAATATAGCCGTAAAAATAGGGTTTGTCACATAAATATAAATTAGTACGTAATTTATATTTACGTGACAAACCCTATTTTTAGGGCTATATTTTAATTTTGACAAATGGATCTATGCAGACATCTGTAAAAACGGCGATGA
The DNA here is from genome assembly GCF_023864345.2 of Schistocerca serialis cubense. NCBI lineage: Eukaryota > Metazoa > Arthropoda > Insecta > Orthoptera > Acrididae > Schistocerca > Schistocerca serialis. Next base: position 118,998,208 of record NC_064639.1, on the reverse strand, counting down.
TACATCAGTCCATACTAATGTAAAATTGCCACCTCCTGAAGAAGACAAATTTAAATTTGTTGAAACCTAGGTAAAGATTCCTTTATCCATTTCAACTGGTCGGCTGTTTATAATTTTATTAAATTGATAAATGTTATTTAAATTTGTAGCAACCGCAATCTACTCAAACTAAGTGAAAATACGTGTGGAAAACAGAAGTGTGAATGCAGAGAATGTGCTCGGAAAAAAATTACGTACTGGAGGCAGCAAATTTCACCTACAGTGTCAGTCGTGTGATTAGGTAGCCCGTCCTCCCCCCCCCCCCCCCTTTCGTCGAAAAACAATGTTACATATTTTAATACCAGAAACTAAGTACACAAATTTCATACAAGATATTCTGTGGTCAATAGTAACACACTTTAGCAGTTCACTGTTTCCGTGGTAAGAATAATGCTGAAGCAAAAGCATCTAAACTCGGCCTGATGAGCACTCGATTTTGTATAGTAAAAGAAGCATTGCAAGCACTGTATTTACAAGGTGACAGTTATTGAACTGTATGATATAAAAATCGTCATTCTTCTGAACAGTTTGCGTTAGGATGTTCAAACTGCACGGTTGGCTGGGGGGGGGGGGGGGGGGGGGGGGTAATTAGTATGTGCATGCGTGATTTTGTTTAGCGAGGAAGTCCGCTTTCATTTGGACGGGTTCATCAATAAGCAAAATTGGGGCAATGGGGAAATGAGAATCCGAATTTCGGGATCGAGAAGTCTCTGACTGTAGTGAGCAATGTCCAGTCACGGAATAGTCGGTGCGATATTCCTTGATGACACGGTGACTACCGAGCGGTACGTGAGGGTTTTGGAAGATGATTTCATCCTCATAATCCAAAGTGACCCTGATTTCGTCAAGATGTTGTTCATGCGAGATGGAGCATGAGAATGTTTGATGTCCTGGAGGATCTCTTTGGGGACCGCATCCTGGCTCTTGGGTACCGAGAGGCCAATGGCATAGGTCTCGATTGGCCGCCATATTCTCCGGATCTGAACACACGCGATTCCTTTTTGTGGGGCTATATTAAAGATAATGTGTACAACGATAACCTCTAAACCATTTCTCAGCTGAGAACAGCCATTGAGGAAGTCATTGATAGCACCGATGTTGCGAGACTTCAGCGAGTCACGCAGAATTTCGCTATTCGTCTGCACCACATCATCGCCAACGATGGCAGGCATATCGAACCTAAATCCGAATATCTGTAGGGACAATAATATCAGAAATTGAGTCCGTCTTGATGCAAAACACCTTGTTATTCCTTTATTTTCCCAAACCATCATCAGTGGGTTTTTTAATCTAAAACATGCAGAAAATAGCATGGTTATACAAACACAGTGGCACCTTATTACATTTTTAATATTCGTTTTTTGAAATATAGTTTTCTATGGATACTTTCATACTACCTTATTTATTGCATGTTACAGCATGTTTCTAAGAATTATTGTCGCTGTTTGCGACATATTTTCTGTGCGCTTTTTTTTTTTTTTTTTTTTTTTGGTGAAGCCTTCAGACTCAGCAACTCTCTCTCACTGCCACTGTCTATATATCTCTCCCATTGTCTCATTTTTCTCCAGTTGATTTACAGTATATTCCACTGCCACTATCTCCTCTCTCACTTACATTGTCTCTTTTTGTCGTTCTTGGCCACTGCCACTGCCTCCATCGTACCTTGGCAGCACAAAAATTCTGGGGGCGGGTGGAAGGATCCAACGTATCCTTTCCTCTATACCCAAGTGCCTAAAATTTCGGTCAAAATGCATCTTACCCTATCCTAGGTGTTAAAGTTCCCCAGTCTACGAGGGTTCAGACCCCAGTGTATAGCACCCGCTCTCTCTTTTTCATTTCCACTGACTCCTCTCTCTTTTCCTCCCTCCCGTTCTATGTCCATCCATCTCTTTTACTGCCACTGTCCCTCACTGTTCATCAGAGCCTCCTCTCTCTTTGACTGCCACTGCTATTGTCTTCATCCATCTCTCTTTCACTGACACGTACTTCCTCTTTGTACCACCATCATTGTTTGTCTTCCATTGGCACTATCTCCTCCCTTTTCCACCGTCACTTCCTCTCTGCTATTCTCTTTCAGCACAAAAAAGCGTGAATACGTTCGCATTCCGAAATTTTTGGTGAGGATGGAATCAACATAGGTAGGGGCAATGAGAGCTGGGACTGGCCCCAGGGCAAGATGTGTGATTGGGCCCCATCTCCAAGTATAGCAACCCAATTTTATTGTTGTTTTATAGGTTTACCATTATTTAAACATAATGCAATTCGGGGAATGTTGGAGATACGGAAAAAGTAATGAGGACTGACGCAGCTTGTCCCCCCTAATCTGTCAGATTCTTTTCAAGAGAAATATAGTCGCCATTTTGTGCTCTCCAGCGGGAGCACTTTTCCGCTGCTTCCCCTCTTTTCTCTGCTTCAGCAGAGTATGCATTGTATACCTCAGTAAAGTTCAGACGGTTTATGTACACACATCAAAAAAGGTTTTGCATCGTCTCGGCTCCGAGAGTTTCGGAACCTGCACAGAAAATTGGAATAGAGATCAACATAAACATCATTCTCGCCCCTTTTATTGCTCATGAAAACCACACACTGCAGACCTTCAGAGGTGGTGTTCCAGATTGCTGTACACACCAGTACCTCCAATAGCCAGTAGCACGTCCTCTTGCATTGATGCATGCCTGTATTCGTCGTGGCATACAATCCCCAAGTTCATCAAGACACTGTCGGTCCAGATTGTCCCACTTCTCAACGGCGATTCGGCGTAGAACTTTCAGAGTGATTGGTGGGTAACGTCGTCCATAAACAGCCCTTTTCAATCTATCCCAGGCTTGTTCGATAGGGTTCATGTCTGGAGAACATGCTGGCCACTCTAGTTGAGCGAGGTCGTTATCCTCAAGGAAGTCATTCACAAGATGTGCACGATGGGGGCGCCAGTATGGTGCAGATATGGTTGCACAATCGGTCGGAGGATGGCATTCACATATCGTACAGTCGTTACGGCATCTTCCACGACCACCAGCGGTGCACGTCGGTCCCACATAATGCCACCCCAAAACATCAGGGAACCTCCACCTTGCTGCACTCGCTGGACAGTGTGTCTAAGGCGATCAGTCTGACCGGGTTGCCTTCAAACACGCCTCCGATGATTGTCTGGTTGAAGGCATATGCGACACTCATCAGTGAAGAGAACGTGATGCCAGTCCTGAGCGGTCCATTCAGCATGTTGTTGAGCCCATCTGTACCGCACTGCATGGCGTCGTGGTTCCAAAGATGGACTTAGCCATGGACGTCGGGAGTGAAGTTGCGCATCATGCAACCAACTGCGCACTGTTTGAGTCGTAACACGACGTCCTGTGGCTGCACGAAAAGCGTTATTCAACATGACGGCGTTGCTGTCAAGGTTCCTCCGAGCCTTAATCCGCAGGAAGCGGTCATCACCTTGGATGGCCTGAGCGAGGCATGTCGTCGACAGTTCCTGTCACTCTGTATCACCTCCATGTCCGAACAACATCGCTTTGCTTCACCCAGAGACGCCTGGACACTTTCCTTGTTGAGAGCCCTTCCTGGCACAAAGTAACAATGCGGATGCGATCGGACCGCGGTATTGACCGTCTAGGCATGGTTGAACTACAGACAACACGAGCCGTGTACCTCCTTCCTGGTGGAAAGACTCAAACTGATCGGCTGTCGGACGCCCTCCGTCTAATAGGCGCTGCTCATGCATGTTTTTTTTTTACATCTTTGGGTCGGTTTGGAGACTGTGTCTGTGATACATTAACCACAGCCAATGTCTATCTACAGGATTCTTGGAACAGGGATGACACAAAACATTTTTGATGTGTGTATATGCTTCGACACATTTATATAAGTCGACACATATTATAAACAACAAATAATCGCGCACAGTATAAGGCCGAAGCAAAATCTTTTGCTTTACGTTTCTCTCAGTACACTGATCTTTGAATCATAAAAGACTGAGAAAGTTGTTAGAAACATTTTACTGAATTTGCAGTCTTCCCAGTTTCACATAATTTTTGAAAGTCATATTAAATTCATTTTAGGCATGTTCTGACCCTTTTTAGATTTTTTTTTTTTTTTTTTTTTTTTTTTTTTTTTTTTTTTTTTTTTTTTTACTGCAGTACTACTTTGGGCATATTTGTATAAGTGGGAAGTGCCCATTATACAGAGACAGTGCGTCATAAAGTTTTTTGGTGAAAGAATGCTGGCGAAAAACATAGTTTGGTGCCCTCAGATCCCTTGAGCCATTGCCATGTGTCTGCAACGACTGTTAAAACTACATTTACATCACAAGCCCGAAATTACGTCCATATTTTGCTCTATAGGTATGACAAATTTGGACCTCTGGATCTTGGCAAAGGATAATAATATTTAAAAAAGTTCCCTAGAATATTAACTTAAGAATATATGGCAAAATTTTCGACGATCTTTCATGAACAGAAATTATGGAAGTGGTAATCCTCAGAACTAGTACTTTTCGTGTCCAAAAGTAGTAGTTTTTTTGGGGTTTTCTCACGAATCTCCATTAAAAAATAGTGATTTTATAAGCCACCTAAGGTCCATCCTAGACCACACTGAGTCAAAAGAGCCAAGCGATTTGCTCAATTTGTCTGGGCTGGAGAAAGTGTGTAATGTTTAAATTTTGACCCTGTACCGTAGGATAGTTAGTGTACCAGTTCCTCCAATAGGTGTACACACACACATACACTAATTCTTGTTCCATAGATCATGAATACAACATTTTCTAATGATGTGGAACGTGCGACTTTAAAATAAGTTTTCCTTGTGCAAAATAATTAATATTTTATTACAGTTACTACTTCATATCTGAAAATTCGTCTGTTGAGTAGAAGGAGATGTCACTCATAAATTCTTTTAATTTGCTTTTAATGTTGGTTGGCTATCTGTCAGACTTTTAATGCTATTTGGCAAATGACCAAAGATTTTTATGGCAGCATAATTCACCCCTTTTTGTGCCAAAGTGAGACTCAATCCAGAATAGTGAAGTTAATCCTTTCTTCTAGTTTTGTATCTATGCACTTTGCTGTTGTTTTTGAATTGGGATGGGTTATTAATGGCAAATTTCATAAGTGAATATATTTATTGTGAAGGTACTGTGAATATCCCGAGTTCCTTAAATAAATGTCTGCAAGGTGATCTTGTGTGGGCTCCAGCTGTTACTCTAATTACATGTTTTTGTGTAATGAATACTTTCTGTCTTAATGATGAATTACCCCAAAATATGATGCCATATGAATGCAGTGAATGAAAATAGGCTCAGTAGGCTAATCTACTGATATGTTTATCAACAAAATTTGCAATAACCCTAATAATATAAGTAGCTGAACCCAACCATTTCAGCAGATCATCAATGTGTTTCTTCCAATTCAATTTCTCATCAATGCACTCACCCAGAAATTTTGAATATTCTACCTTGGTAACAGGATTCTGTTCATAGTCTATATTTATCAATGGTGTTATGCCATTTACTATAAAGAATTGTATAAACTGTGTTTTCTCAAAATTTAGTGAGAGCCCATTTGCAGAGAAATTGTAGCTACATTGAAGGCTATCCAAAACAGTTGATTTCTTATCTCTGTGATCAATAGAATCTGAATAGGACCACCTGAAAATCTGATTTTTTTGCATGCACCTTTTTGGAACATATTGGCACCACGCACTGCCATGAAGATAAGCTTAGTTTTTAACAGGAAATTATATATATTCCATATTTAATCCCAATGAGCATCTTTTGTGTAGCTCCAACATTCCCCAAATTGCATTATTTTAAATCACGTCAAATCTTCTTTAAAGTAACAATAAAACTGGGTTATTTAACTGGATAGATAAAAATCTACTCGCCAAGTGGTGGCAGAACACACACATAAAAGACTGTTGTGATTGGCAAGCTTTCGGAGTCAGTGACTCCTTCTTCGGGCAGAAGGGTTGAAGGGGAAGGAAGAAGGGGTAGATTTTGGGAAAGTCACACAGAACTGCAGGTCATTCTGTATGGTAAGTCTCCCCTGACCTGCAGTTCTGGGTGACTTTCCCAAAATGTACCCCTTTTCCTAGATCTCTCCAGTGCTTTTCGTTCACACTTCTTCCTTCCTCTTCAACCCTTCTGCTTGAATAAGGAGCCACTGGCTCCAAAAGCTTGCCATTCACAACAGTGTTTTATGTGTGTGTTCTGCCACCACTTGGTGAGTAGATTTTTTATCTATCCAGTTAAATAATTTTAAATAATTTTATTGATAATTGATTGTTTTTGTTGTAATAAAATTGGGTTGCTGAACTTGGAGATGGAGCCCCATCACACATCTTGCCCCAGGGCCAATCCTGGCTCTCAGTGTCCCTACCCACCTTGATTCCTACAGAGGAGATTTTCGGTCTCAAGAAATGTCGTAGCAAGTGAGCATAAAACATGTTCCGAACTTCTACAACAGACCAACAACGGAGATACAGGCAAATAGTTGTGTGCATTTTCCCAGTATCCTACAAATGAAATTAAGCCTGCCACTTGGTTTACCTACAACTGAGCCTAGGTAGTCTTCCAATTTCATATCACTACAAACTATTACACTATGGGTTGACTGATTACAGTTTTGGCCCATTGGTATGGTAGTAACAGGATACCACATTTCTGCATTTTGTGAAGTGTGCAAATTTACATTTCCAAACATTTAAAGCAAGTTGCCAATCTTTGCAGCACTTAGAAATATTATCAAGATCTGCCTTAATATTTGTGAAGCAGAGCTTACTAAGACTTCAGCATGGTTCAAAGAATGTATATATCACAAAATGCTATGACTATAGTAGCAGTGAGTCATAAATGAAATCAGTAAACTCATACAAATTCCTAGGTGTAACAATTTCTATGGATATAAACTAGAATGGTCAGATACACATTGACATTGTCATAGGTAAAGAAGGTGGTGGTTTTTCACTCATTACCAGAATAGAAGGAAAATAAAGCAAGTCTACAAAGTACATTGCTTGCAAAACACTTTTGCATCTTAGTATATTACTCAAGTGTGTGTGGCCCGAACCACATAGCACTGAAAGTAAATACAGAACATACACAAAGAAGGGCTGTACAAATGCTCACAGGTTCTTTTCGCTAATAGGAGAGCATCACAGAAATGCTGAAAAATCTGAACGTGCAGATGTTTGAAGACAGATGCAGTTTATTCCATGAAAGCCTGTTTAAAAATCTAGAGATTTATTTCAATCTCCTACGTGTCTCCCTTAGGACCTGTGAAGACATGATTATACTTAACTGTTATGTGCTCGTAGGCACTGAAGCTGCCACTATTCTTGTTCTCCAAACAGGGTGACTCTTATTAACGTTTAAAAACCCCTGAAGTGATGTAGATGATGCTGAGACAAGTAATTTAATATAAGACACATGAGGCCACACATGTAGGGAAATACTGTAAAGTGGGAGTACTTTGCTCCACTTTTGGACAGTTTTTCAAACAAAATCATATAATGCATAGTAGTTTTGTAAAATTATTTTTTTAAAATGAGGTTAGTCTGTTGTAAAACAGTATGAAACCATGTAGTAAGATACAAAGACATCACAATGGAATTTTTAATGTTATAGTGTTTTAAAAATTGGAGCAAAGTAGCTCCTGGAGCAGGCTACATTCCCCCACAAAATTAAACATTATTTTAAAACACCACAACAGGTTGGAGCAATGTTACCCTCTTTAAAATTTATTGTGTCATGGTGAGGACCTTAGTAAGCCATCATTTATGTACTAGAGAAAAATAATGAAAAACTGCTTTTTAAAGATATTAAAAAGTAACAAACATGATCAAAATTTAGATTTTTTTTTATCAAAGAAAAGGCCAATGTTTCATCAAGTATGTTGGTGTGTCAAAATGTCAGTGACTATTTTGCCCAAATTCATCACCATTGACTCACTCTGGCACCATGAAAATTCCTCTTTCACTTATCCATTTTGAGGCGTTTGTAACTTCAATGTATCATCCCATTTGTGAAAAGGTACATCTTTATTTACAGTCATCTCCAGGCAAGACGAGATGGCATCATGGTATTTATGGTTGCATAAAATTTTCAATAACATCAGGGTAATATTTATTTACATACTGTGTCACCACAAACACACCAGTCTGTTTGCTGTTTGGTTTCAGTTTTTCCTGTGGTTCTGACAGGCTTCCTTGATTCTCAGTAGATGCTGCTAACACTTCCATTTAATTTCTCCTCTATGATGCCTAAACTTCATCCAAACTTTCATCAACAATTTGTTCTTCTAATAGGTCTTACCTCTAGAATAATCAAGTACTGTCTGGACTTACCCCTTCTTAAGTTGTTTGCTACTATCTGGAACTGGTTTAGAAGCACCTAGTAACATTTTAAGCAAGAGTTCCCTCTCTTGTGGGTTCCACGCATTCTTTCAGATTTTTAATTGGCAATTTTTTTTTGTCATCAGTCTTCTGACTGGCTTGATGCAGCCCACCATGAATTCCTCTCCTGTGTCAACCTCTTCATCTCAGAGTAGCACTTGCAACCTACATGCTCAATTATTTGCGGGATGTATTCCAGTCTCTGTCTTCCTCTACAGTTTTTACTCTTTATGGCTTCCTCTAGTACCATGGAAGTCATTCTCACATGCCTTAACAGGTGTCTTATTATCACGTTCCTCCTTATCAGTGTTTTCCACATGTTCTTTTCCTCTCTGATTCTGTGCAGGACCTCCTCATTCTTTGTATTATCAATCCACCTAATTTTCAGCATTTGTCTGTAGGACCACATCTAAAATGCTCTGATTCTCTTCTGTTCCAGTTTTCCCACAGTCCATGTTTCCCTACCATACAATGCTGTACTCTAGATGTACATTCTCAGAAATTTCTTTCTCAAATTAAGGCCTATGTTTAATACTAGCAGACTTCTCTTGGTCAGGAATGCCCTTTTTGCCATTGCTAGTCTGCTTTTGATATCCTTCTTGCTGCGTTCATCACTGGGCATTTTACTGCCAAGGTAGCACAATTCCTTAACTACATCTACTTCATGACCATCAATCCTGATGTTTGGTTTCTCCCTGCTCTCATTTCTGCTACTTCTCATTACTTCCGTCTTTCTTTGATGTACCCTCAATCCATATTCTGTACTCATTAGATTGTTCATTCCATTCAGCATGTCATTTAATTCTTCTTCACTTTCACTCAGGACAGCAATGTCATCTGCGAACCATATCACTGATATCCTTTCACTTTCAATTTTAATTCCACTGCTGAACCTTTCTTTTATTTCCACCATTACTTCTGTGATGTACAGATTGAACAGCAGGGGAGAAAGACTACATCCCTGTCTCACAGTCTTACACTTTGTTTAATCTGAGCACTTCATTCTTGGTTGTCCACTCTCATTATTCCCCCTTGGCTCCTGTACATATTGTATATTACCCATCTCTCCATATAGCTTATCCCTATTTTTCTGAGAATTTGGAATGTCTTGCACCATTTTACATTCTCAAATGCTTTTTCCAGGTCAACAAATCCTATGAACATGTCTTTGTTTTTCTTACAAGGGAACCTCCCCATCGCACCCCCCTCAGGTTTAGTTATAACTTGGCACAGTGGATAGGCCTTGATAAACTGAACACAGATCAATTGAGAAAACAGGAAGAAGTTGTGTGGAACTGCGAAAAAATAAGCAAAATATACAAACTGAGTGGTCCATGGGGGACATAGGCAACATCAAGGAGGACGTGAGCTCAGGAGTGCTGTGGTCCCGTGGTAGCGTGAGCAGCTGTAGAAGTAGAGGTCCTTGGTTCAAGTCTTCCCCCGGGTGAAAATTTTACTTTCTTTATTTTTGCATAGTTATTATCTGTCCGTTAGTTCATTGACATCTCTGTTCACTGTAATAAGTTTAGTGTCTGTGTTTTGCGACCGCATCGCAAAACCGTGCGATTAATAGACGAAAGGACGTGCCTCTCCAATAGGAACCGAAAACATTTGATCGCAAGGTCATAGATCAACCGATTCCTCCACAGGAGAACACATCTGATGTATTCCATACGATACTGGTGACGGCATGTGTGTCACATGACAGGAATATGTTGTCGACCCACCTAACTTGTACACTTGGCGAATGGGTAAAAAGATTCTTCTACCTTGCCCGATTTAGGTTTTCTTGTGGATGTGATAATCACTCCCAAAAAAGTGATGAAAACATAAGAGTTTGTCACATAAACTGAAAATAAAAAATTAAACTTTTCACTCGATGGAAGATTTGAACCAAGGACCTTTTGTTCCAAAGCTCCTCACTTTACCACCAGACCACGGCGCTTCTGCGTTCCCAGTGTCCTAGATGTTGTCTATCTTCCCATGAACTACTCAGTTTGTATATTTTGCTTATTTTTTCATAGTTCCACACAACTTCTTCCTGTTTTCTCAATTGATCTGTGTTCAGTTTTTCAAGGCCTATCCACTGTGCCAACTTATAACTTAATCTGAGGGGGTGCGATGGGGAGGTTACCTTGTTAGTCTTCCTTCCATTATCAACCACAATGTCAGAATTGCCTTTGCCTCTCCTAAAGCCAAACTGATCATCATCTAGCACATCCTCAGTTTTCTTTTTCATTCTTCAGTAACTTGAATGCATGAGTTGTTAATCTGATTGTGTGATAATTTTTGCACTTGTCAGCTCCTGCAGTCCTTGGAATTGTGTGGATGAGATGTTTCCAAAAGTCAGATAGTATGTTGTCAGACTCATACATTCTAGACACCAACATGAATAGTCATTTTGTTGTGATTTCCCCCAATGATTTTACAAATTCTGATGGGATGTTATCAATCCCTTCTGCCTTATTTGATCATAAGTCCTCCAAAGCTCTTTTAAATTCTGTTTCTAATACTAGATCCCCTATCTCTTCTAAATCACAAATCTTCCCCCTCATAGAGGCTTTCAATGTATTCTTTCCACCTATCAGAGAAAGACGAAGGTAATGAGAAGTAGTAGAGATGAGAACAGCGAGAAACTTAACATCAGGATTGATGGTCATGAAGTCAATGAAGTTAAGGAATTCTGCTACCTAGGCAGTAAAATAACCAATGACGGACGGAGCAAGGAGGACATCAAAAGCAGACTCGCTATGGCTAAAAAGGCATTTCTGGCCAAGAGAAGTCTACTAATATCAAATACCGGCCTTAGTTTGAGGAAGAAATTTCTGAGGATGTACGTCTGGAGTACAGCATTGTATGGTAGTGAAACATGGACTGTGGGAAAACCGGAACAGAAGAGAATCGAAGCATTTGAGATGTGGTGCTATAGACGAATGTTGAAAATTAGGTGGACTGATAAGGTAAGGAATGAGGAGGTTCTACGCAGAATCGGAGAGGAAAGGAATATGTGGAAAACACTGATAAGGAGAAGGGACAGGATGATAGGACATCTGCTAAGACATGAGGGAATGACTTCCATGGTACTAGAGGGAGCTGTAGAGGGCAAAAACTGTGGAGGAAGACAGAGATTGGAATACGTCAAGCAAATAATTGAGGACGTAGATTGCAAGTGCTACTCTGAGATGAAGAGGTTAGCACAGGAAAGGAATTCGTGGTGGGCCGCATCAAACCAGTCAGTAGACTGATGACCAAAAAAAAAAAAAAAAATCCACTCTCTCCTCTGCATTTAACAGTGGAATTCCCACTGTGCTCTTCATGTTACCAGCCTTGCTTTTAATTTCACTGAAGGTTGTTTTGACTTTCCTGTACGCTGAGTCTGTCCTTCCGGTAATAATTTCTTTTTCAATTTCTTCACATTTTTCATTCAGCCATTTCGTCTTACCTTCCCTGCATATCCTATTTATTTCATTCCTCAGCAACTTGTATTTCTGTATTCCTGAGTTTCCAGGAACATTTTTGTACTTCCTCCTTTCCTCAATCAACTGAAGTATTTCTTCTGTTACCCATGGTTTCTTCGCAGCTACCTTCTTTGTACCTATGTTTTTCTTTCCAACTTCTGTGACTGACCTTTTTAGAAATGTTCATTCCTCTTCAACTGTTCTATCTACTGAGCTATTGCTTATTGCTGTATCTATAGCCTTAGAGAACTTCAAGCATATATCGTCATTCCTTAGTACTTCCGTATCCCATTTCTTTGCATATTGAATTTTCCTTATTAATATCTTAAACTTCAGCCTACTCTTCAGCACTACTATATTGTGATCGGAGTCTATATCTGCTCTTGGGTATGCCTTACAGTCCAGTATCTGATTTCGTAATGTCTGTCTGACCATGATGTAATCCAACTGAAATCTTCCCATATCATCTGTCCTTTTCCAAGTACACCTTCTCCTCTTGTTATTCTTCAACAGAGTATTTGCTGTTACCAGCTGAAATTTATGACAGAACTCAATTAGTCTTTCTCCTCTCTCATTCCTTGTCCCAAGCCCATATTCTTCTGTAACTTTTGCTTCTACTCCTTCCCCTACAACTGCATTCCAGCCCCCATGACTATTAGATTTTCATCTCCCCTTACAAACTGTACTACCTTTTCAATAACCTCATATACTTTTTCTATCTCTTCATCTTCAGCTTGCAATGTTGGCATCTATACCTGAACTATCATTGTCGGTATTGGTTTGCTGTTGATTCTGATAAGAACAACCCTATCACTGAATTGTTCACAGTAACACTCTCTCAGCCCTATCTTCCTATTCATAATGAATCCTACTCCCATTGTACCATTTCCTGATACTGTTGGTATTACCCTGTATGTATATGACCAGAAATCCTTGTCTTCTTTCCATTTCACTTCACTGACCCCTAGACTGAGACTTTCCATTTCCCTTTTCAGATTTTCTAGTTCCCCTACCATGTTCAAGCTTCTGACATTCCATGCCCCGACTTATAGAAAATTATCCTTTCATTGATTATTTAATCTTTTTCACATGGTCACCTCCCCCTTGGCAGTCCCCTGCCAAAGATCTGAATGGGGAACTATTCCAAAATCTTTTGCCAATGGAGAGATCATCATGACACTTTTCCGATTACAGGCCACATGTCCTCTGGATACATATTACATGTCTTTAATACAGTGGTTTCCATTGCCTTCTGCATCCTCATGCCGTTGATCATTGCTGATTCTTCCTCCTTTAGGGGCAGTTTCCCATCCCTAGGACAAAAGAGTGCCCTGAACCTCTGTCTGCTCCTCCACCCTCTTTGAAAAGAATGTTGGCAGAATGATGGTGACTTCTTATGCTGAAAGTCTTCAGCTACCAAAGCTGATTATTAATCAAAATGGAAGCAGTGGCAGGATTTGAACCCAGGACCAAGGATGTTTTGATTACTAATGAAAGACGCTACCCTTTTTTTTTTTTTAGTGCTTGGTCTGGGTGGACATTACAAGACATCCGTTCAAGTTGATCATTGATTTCTGGACTCAGCTTTTTTGTTACAGAGAGCACGGAGCCTTCTGACCGAACACGCTGAGCTATCATGCCAGTCCCCTAGACCATGGGTGCAATTGTACTGTACTATAGCAAAGTTAATTTCTTAGCAATACTCTTTTTCAGCATAATAAGATTCATCTCAATCTGAATCAGGTCTAAAGGAAAGCAACGAAAATACTGTGGAGGTACTCTGATCCACCTGTTCAGTGGTGCAAAGTTGCCCTGTTCTTCCCAGAAAATAACCTCCATGACTGATTTTGATCATCCAGTATAAATACCATGCTAGTTACATGTTTGTGGCAATATTAAGAAAAGGATAGTCGCTACTTATCACATAGCCCAGATGCTGAGCCACAGATAGGCAAAACAAAAAGACTACATTTTTGGCCAACAAGGTCGGGTTTTTTTTATATATATATATATATATATATATATATATATATATATATATATATATATATATATATATATATATATATATATATATATATATATATATATACACACTCCTGGAAATGGAAAAAAGAACACATTGACACCGGTGTGTCAGACCCACCATACTTGCTCCGGACACTGCGAGAGGGCTGTACAAGCAATGATCACATGCACGGCACAGCGGACACACCAGGAACCGCGGTGTTGGCCGTCGAATGGCGCTAGCTGCGCAGCATTTGTGTACCGCCGCCGTCAGTGTCAGCCAGTTTGCCGTAGCATACGGAGCTCCATCGCAGTCTTTAACACTGGTAGCATGCCGCGACAGCGTGGACGTGAACCGTATGTGCAGTTGACGGACTTTGAGCGAGGGCGTATAGTGGGCATGCGGGAGGCCGGGTGGACGTACCGCCGAATTGCTCAACACGTGGGGCGTGAGGTCTCCACAGTACATCGATGTTGTCGCCAGTGGTCGGCGGAAGGTGCACGTGCCCGTCGACCTGGGACCGGACCGCAGCGACGCACGGACGCACGCCAAGACCGTAGGATCCTACGCAGTGCCGTAGGGGACCGCACCGCCACTTCCCAGCAAATTAGGGACTCTGTTGCTCCTGGGGTATCGGCGAGGACCATTCGCAACCGCCTCCATGAAGCTGGGCTACGGTCCCGCACACCGTTAGGCCGTCTTCCGCTCACGCCCCAACATCGTGCAGCCCGCCTCCAGTGGTGTCGCGACAGGCATGAATGGAGGGACGAATGGAGACGTGTCGTCTTCAGCGATGAGAGTCGCTTCTGCCTTGGTGCCAATGATGGTCGTATGCGTGTTTGGCGCCGTGCAGGTGAGCGCCACAATCAGGACTGCATACGACCGAGGCACACAGGGCCAACACCCGGCATCATGGTGTGGGGAGCGATCTCCTACACTGGCCGTACACCACTGGTGATCGTCGAGGGGACACTGAATAGTACACGGTACATCCAAACCGTCATCGAACCCATCGTTCTACCATTCCTAGACCGGCAAGGGAACTTGCTGTTCCAACAGGACAATGCACGTCCGCATGTATCCCGTGCCACCCAACGTGCTCTAGAAGGTGTAAGTCAACTACCCTGGCCAGCAAGATCTCCGGATCTGTCCCCCATTGAGCATGTTTGGAACTGGATGAAGCGTCGTCTCACGCGGTCTGCATGTCCAGCACGAACGCTGGTCTAACTGAGGCGCCAGGTGGAAATGGCATGGCAAGCCGTTCCACAGGACTACATCCAGCATCTCTACGATCGTCTCCATGGGAGAATAGCAGCCTGCATTGCTGCGAAAGGTGGATATACACTGTACTAGTGCCGACATTGTGCATGCTCTGTTGCCTGTGTCTATGTGCCTGTGGTTCTGTCAGTGTGATCATGTGATGTATCTGACCCCAGTAATGTGTCAATAAAGTTTCCCCTTCCTGGGACAATGAACTCACGGTGTTCTTATTTCAATTTCCAGGAGTGTATATATATATATAATGGAAGGAAACATTCCACGTGGGAAAAATTATATATAAAAACAAAGATGAGGTGACTTACCGAACAAAAGCGCTGGCAGGTCGATAGACACACAAACAAACACAAACATACACACAAAATTCAAGCTTTCGCAACAAACTGTTGCCTCATCAGGAAAGAGGGAAGGAGAGGGGAAGACGAAAGGAAGTGGGTTTTAAGGGAGAGGGTAAGGAGTCATTCCAATCCCGGCAGCGGAAAGACTTACCTTGGAAAAAAGGACAGGTATACACTCGCACACACGCACATATCCATCCACACTGCTTGTGTCTGTATGTGTGGATGGATATGTGCGTGTGTGCGAGTGTATACCTGTCCTTTTTTCCCCCTAAGGTAAGTCTTTCAGCTCCCGGGATTGGAATGACTCCTTACCCTCTCCCTTAAAACCCACTTCCTTTCGTCTTCCCCTCTCCTTCCCTCTTTCCTGATGAGGCAACAGTTTGTTGCGAAAGCTTGAATTTTGTGTGTATGTTTGTGTTTGTTTGTGTGTCTATCGACCTGCCAGCGCTTTTGTTCGGTAAGTATATATATATATATATATATATATATAAAAAAACAAAGATGATGTGACTTTCCAAATGAAAGTGCTGGCAGGTCGACAGACACACAAACAAACACAAACATACACACAAAATTCAAGCTTTCGCAACAAACTGTTGCCTCATCAGGAAAGAAGGAAGGAGAGGGAAAGACGAAAGGATGTGGGTTTTAAGGGAGAGGGTAAGGAGTATTTCCAATCCTGGGAGCGGAAAGACTTACCTTAGGGGGAAAAAAGGACGGGTATACACTCGCACACACACACACACACACACATATCCATCCACACATTTACAGACACAAGCAGACATATTTAAAGACGGTGGTAGCGGAGATTGAGGCCTCAATCTCCACTAATGTCAAGTTGCCGCCACTCGTACCTCACCTGTCATTCAACAACATCTTTGCCTCTGCACTTCTGCCTCGACCGACATCTCTGCCCAAACTCTTTGTCTTTAAATACGTCTGCTTGTGTCTGTATATGTGTGGATGGATATGTGTGTGTGTGCGAGTGTATACCTGTCCTTTTTTCCCCCCTAAGGTAAGTCTTTCCGCTCCCGGGATCGGAATGACTCCTTACCCTCTCCCTTAAAACCCACATCCTTTCGTCTTTCCCTTTCCTTACCTCTTTCCTGATGAGGCAACAGTTTGTTGTGAAAGCTTGAATTTCGTGTGTATGTTTGTGTTTGCTTGTTTGTGTGTCTATCGACCTGCCAGCACTTTCGTTTGGTAAGTCTCATCATCTGTGTTTTTATATATATACAGGGTTATTACAAATGATTGAAGCGATTTCACAGCTCTACAATAACTTTATTATTTGAGATATTTTCACAATGCTTTGCACACACATACAAAAACTCAAAAAATTTTTTTAGGCATTCACAAATGTTCGATATGTGCCCCTTTAGTGATTCGGCAGACATCAAGCTGATAATCAAGTTCCTCCCACGCTCGGTGCAGCATGTCCCCATCAATGAGTTCAAAAGCATTGTTGATTCGAGCTCGTAGTTCTGGCATGTCTCTTGGTTGAGGACGTTTAAACACTGAATCTTTCACATAACCCCACAGAAAGAAATCGCATGGCGTTAAGTCGGGAGACCGTGGAGGCCATGACATGAATTGTTGATCATGATCTCCACCACGACCGATCCATCGGTTTTCCAATCTCCTGTTTAAGAAATGCCGAACATCATGATGGAAGTGCGGTGGAGCACCATCCTGTTGAAAGATAAAGTCAGCGCTGTTGGTCCCCAGTTGTGGCATGAGCCAATTTTCCAGCATTTCCAGATACACATGTCCTGTAACGTTTTTTTCGCAGAAGAAAAAGGGGCCGTAAACTTTAAACCGTGAGATTGCACAAAACACGTTAACTTTTGGTGAATTGCGAATTTGCTGCACGAATGCGTGAGGATTCTCTACCGCTCAGATTCGCACATTGTGTCTGTTCACTTCACTATTAAGAAAAAATGTTGCTTCATCACTGAAAACAAGTTTCGCACTGAACGCATCCTCTTCCATGAGCCCGTTGCAACCGCGCCGAAAACTCAAAGCGTTTGACTTTGTCATCGGGTGTCAAGGCTTGTAGCAATTGTAAGCGGTAAGGCTACTGCTTTAGCCTTTTCCGTAAGATTTGCCAAACCGTCGGCTGTGGTACGTTTAGCTCCCTGCTTGCTTTATTCGTCGACTTCCGCGGGCTATGCGTGAAACTTGCCCGCACGCGTTCAACTGTTTCTTCGCTCACTGCAAGCCGACCCGTTGATTTCCCCTTACAGAGGCATCCAGAAGCTTTAAACTGCGCATACCATTGCCGAATGGAGTTAGCAGTTGGTGGACCTTTGTTGAACTTCGTCCTGAAGTGTCATTGCACTGTTATGACTGACTGATGTGAATGCATTTCAAGCAGGACATACGCTTTCTCGGCTCCTGTCGCCATTTTGTCTCACTGCGCTCTCGAGCGCTCTGGCGACAGAAACCTGAAGTGCGTCTTCAGCTGAACAAAACTTTATGAGTTTTTCTACGTATCTGTAGTGTGTCGTGACCATCTGTCAATGAATGGAGCTACAGTGAATTTATGAAATCGCTTCACACACACACACACACACACACACACACACACACACACACACACAGGGCTAGATGGGTGAGGCTAATAACTAACGAAGGTTGAAGCCAGGAGGGTTACGGGAACATAGGATATATCGCAGAGAGAGTTGCCACCTGCACAATTCAGAAAAGCTGGTGTTGGTGGGAAGGATCCATATGGCACAGCCTGTGAAGCAGTCATTGAGATGAAGAATTTCATATTTGGTGGCGTGCTCAGCAACAGGGTGGTCCAGTTGGATGACAAGTACTGAACATGTGACATCACCTATGACGTGCCTCACTGAACATTCTTAGGTTGAGCTTGTCAAACCTGACAACTGAACAACTGGACCACCCTGTTTCTGAACACATTGTCCAAAACAATGTTCTTAATATCAACGACTGGTTCACAGCCTGTGCCATATGGATCTTCCCAACCAACACCAGCTTTACTGAGTTGCACAGGTTGGAACTCTCCCTGCAATACATCCTAAGTTTCTGTAATCCTCCTGGCCTCAAACTTCGTTAGTCATTGTCCTCACCTACCTAGCCCTTCCCCTGTTCCCATTCCAGCACTACAGAGCCCTCTATTCAACCAACACACCTAGTACTTTTTACTTCTCTCCTTTTCCACTACCCCCTCTCTCCCCCTCCCTTCGTCTAACCTCCTGACTGCACCTACCTGCCCCACCCTCTCTCCGCATCGTTCCTGTAAGCTCTGCAGCAGCAATTTACCATTCCCGACCCCTACCCTGCTATCCCTCCCCCTCCCCATCCCAGCCTCCTCCTTACATCCACCCAGTTGCCTGTCCCATCATGCACTGCTGCTGCTGCTTCAGCTGCCAGGCTATGTGCCCATGTGTGTGGGAGTTGCGTTGGGACAAAGGCGTTTTTGGCCTAAATCTCATTTTGTGACAGTCTTTTTGTTGTTTCTATCTGTGACTCAGCATTTCCACTATATGGTGAGCAGCAACTATCCTTTTTATAATATTGTTACATTCCATCCTGGCTTCTGTTTAAGTAATTCCCTGGTAACATAATACCACTTTTTCTTGACAAAAATTAGCTTAAAAATACTGTAGTGCAGATTTGGCTGCCAAAAAGTATGCAAGATAGCAAGTTGAGAATAACTCAGTCATATGAGCTATTAGAAACTATCAACTGTTGAACAGAGTCAAAATTGTTACAAAATGTTTTCTAGAGTCGGTGCTTGGCAGGACTGAATCGTTTTTTGGAGCTGAAGCATAGTTACCCCCTACGGGCAAAATAGCTGTGGTTTGCAGTACTCCAGAAAGTGGATGACAAATACTGATCATGTGATGTCACCAATGACATACCTCTCTGTACATGCACCAGCTGGGCTCATCAAACCTACCCTCACTGGTAGGGGACAGTGCAACACATCGCTCCACTAGCGTACTCTGCTTTTGTTCTCGCTTATCCATATGTGATATGGTAGTGCTTGTAGTAGTGGTAATACAAGACTACGATGAATCAGTTTATAGCGAATATAGCATATCTTAGTGGATCAATGTTTAGTATTGCTCCCTACCATCTAGAGTACAATCAATAAGCTCCACCACTGCGCATGTGGCAAAGTAAGTCATCTGCTGACGTCACATGTGCAACATTTGTTATCCATTTCTGGGATATTTCCCAACATTTGCAGCTTCATGTGTCTTATATTAAATTTCTTGTCTCAGCATCATCATTATCACTTCAAGGGGTTTTAAACATTAATAAGAATCACCCTGTATTCAGTCAAAATGGGAAGAAACCCTAATATGATGTAGAATCCAAAGTGTCCTCTGCTGTGCACTTCATACTTATTTTTGCAGAGAGTGTAAGTAGATGCAGATGTAGATGCCTTCAAGCAATTATTACCTCTATATTATGGGGGCACATTGTCCATATAAGAGAAGGATGTTGGTGCCTCTCAGACTCAGTTGGTTTCTCCTGAATTCATTTGTAGGACACAATATTGCAATCAGTCTTTGCTTGATACAATCTTGTGGACAACACATCATGCTGTAAGCTGTTAGTCAAGACTAGTAGCAGTATCACAAACAACCACGTCACTTATTAACGTTTCCAGTAATTGACATAGAATTATAAATGGAGCCAATCACTTTGTGATACAGCGCATTTCTTCCAAACAAACAGGTAATCAATTGGTGCCCCTTTCTCAGGCAGCGTGGTATAATATGCTGCCTGGTATAATGGTGTATAATATGTCTATGTGATGGTTATGAGTTTATGTCATGCCTATCCTCAACCACTTACGACACTGGTTCATTTCTGCAGTAGATCCAAGTGCAAGTCACGCATTATGAAAGCTATTATTTGTGAGTTTATTGTAATGATCGAGAGAAATGGTAAAAGGTGAGAGCGTAGGACAGAAGAGGGTGGGAGAGAGGAGAATTTTTGTATACAAAATGATCTGCTGCTGTTCCTATTCATGAAGAGTTGTGCTTACACACAAGTACCTATTATGAAGTAGGGATGGGAAAATTTACCAGCAGAAGGCAAATCAGTGCTGACAAGTTTGTATGGAATACTTCTGTTATGGATTTTGTATTCCTCACCGACCTGAATTCCAGGAAGAAACTGCTGTGTCCCCTTGCAAAAGCCTCTGACGACAGCAAGATTCATTCATAAATGGGGTGACAGGTGGAAGACTATAACTGTGAAGCAGGTACTTGGCCAATCGGAAGTATGTTATAGGTTCTGATGAGTGAGTTTGCAAGTATCAAAATATGTGACATAATTTGCCATATCTTTTGATTGCATCAAAGCTTAAGTTTTCTGAACTGCTAGGAGACAGGTTTCAACTTGATATGCCTACACATTCATGAGAGAAATGAGTCTTAACAAACTGACCGGCAGGCAGACAATCAGATAGCAAATGACAAAAAACTTTTTCCTTGTGATACAATTACAGATTAAAAGTTTAGGATTTTTGTCTTGAGTTATACTGTGAAACCTTATTTCTTGCCAAATTTCATGATTCTAGGCCAAAGGGAAATACCAATAGGTTTTGATTAGTGAGTTTGAAAGTATCAAAATATATGACATAATAGGCTGTACTTTTTTATTGCACTGACACAGAAGCTTACACCTTTCACACCACCAAGAAACCACAAACAGTAGTAGTATGTGGCACAAATTTTAACTCAATATATCTACACATTACTGACAAAAAGGGTTTTTAACAGTTGAACAGACAGACAGACAGAGAGAAAATAAAGTGGTCCTATAAGGGTTCTGTTTTTACCATTGAAATACAGAACCCTAACATTGAGGCTCGTTCCAAAAGTAATGCCTCCTATTTTTATGAATGGAAACTACAGGAGATACATGAATCACAACAGCACAGCTAAACGGAGCAATATTTCAGCTAATGACTGTCATTTTTCCACATCACCATCATTTGTTATGTAATTTTGCCAATGATGAACAAGGGCTTGCATGCTGCACTTGTAAAAATCAGAATCAGCTGAGGCTAACCAGTTTCTTACAGCTTTGACAACAGCATGTGAGCCTTCAAAATGTTTACCACATAGTCCATCTTTTAGTGGCCCAGAGAGATGGAAGTCAGAAGGCACTAAATTGGGACTTTACAGTGGATGTGGTAAGACAGTCCAGCCGAATTTTGCAATGAGTCGCATGGTCACAAAACTGGGGTGAGGCCTGGTGTTTTCATCTTTCTGGTGAAAACTGATCTTCTTCTCTCGCCTTACCCTGGAAATTAGGGCTTTCAGCTTAATCTATGTTGTCTTGTAGCATAGTGAACTGACAGTTTCTCCAGTCTCCAGAACATCCAAAATGCCACACACTGGCTGCTCCAGAAGACTTCGCATGTCACTTTCCCTGCAGGCAGCTGTGTCTTGAATTTCTTTTCTGACAGAGAATTCACATGTTGCCATACCATGGACTGTCTTTTGGATTCCAGCTCATAGTGGTGACACCTGTCTCACCTCTGGTGATGATGCTATTCAGAAAATTATCTTCAACTTCATATTGGTCCAGCAGGTCCTGACAAATTTTCATTCTATGAGATTTTTGTTCATCTGCAAGAATCCGTAGGATCCATCTCGCACAGACTTTGCAGTAACCAAGATGTTCCAACATTGCTTCCAAGGCATTACAGCCAACATTCAGCTTTGCACACAATTCTCTGGTCATTATCCGCTGATAAGTACAGATGAGGTGATCAAGACACTTTTCAATGAGTGTGCAGAGTCGGCTGGACCGTGGCTTGTCATGCATACCCTTTTCATCATCTTGAAAATGCTATAACCATTGTCTCACATTGCTCAAGTCTGTTGTATTGTATCCATACACCTTTAGCAAGTGTCAATGGATTTCAATCAATGCAGTTTCTTCAGCAGTGAGGAATTTAATCACTCATTGCTGTTTTATACATGCGCCCATATCTGACTCTATTTTGGAACAGTCCTCTGCTGACACTAACTACTGCAGAACAATGGAACCACCTGCAGATGAAAGAGGAAGGTGCAAGCATTACCACTACACCAACGACATATGCCACAGGCAGGTAAAGTAATACTTTCGGAACAACCCTCGGTCACATAGATGTAAAAAAAAAGTGAAAACCCAACTAAAGACATTTTGAAAAAAAAAATCAGTGGTATTTAGGTACTGGAAATAAAGAGGAACTGACTAAAAAAAGGTACTTTTAATATACTGAATAAAGGGTGTGGAATTTGGGATGCATTTGTTGCACATGAGGAGACATTATATACTTCGAACTTTAATCTCGATGTTACAGAAGCAGCTAATGGTGCAGTGCTTAGACAAAATAAATTCCTTGATGTATGACTAAATTTGATATACCTGACTTGAAATTGACAGGTATATAAAATAAATCCATTGATTACAGTAACACAAGGTGGAAAATCATCAGTTCTTTTCTGACAGGTCATGCTCCTCTGTACAGATGGAATCTCAGCTTTCATGCAGTTGTTTCATTCTTCCATTTCTTCATTTGGATAGGTATCAAAATTGAAAGAGCACTGTTCAGTTTATGGAATAATCCAATTCTGTTTATTGTGAAAATAAATTAACCTCATTACATGATACTTACATAATTACATGTATATTTTACAGTATCCTCTCATATTTCATTGTCATAACAACTTGTTTCAAAATAAAATATAAAATTTTAAACATTCAGTTCATTGTGTGCCCATTGACTATTTACAGTAACATTTAAATACCTGAACTTACAATTCCTTGCACATATGTATGTGCACATGCTTCCAGCTAGTATCTTTACCTTTGCCCCATCCATAGATATCTAATGCACGTACCAATCCACACACGCGCGCGCGCGCCCACACACACACACACACACACACACTTGTGAATACAAACACAAATACATAAAACACACAAAAAATTTACTCCTCATTAGTTCACAGTATGCAGCACATGTACAAACAAACTTGTTTTACAACAGGGATCAATATTTTCATGAATTTCAGATTTTGCAGAAGGTTAACTGGCATCCAACAGAGTTTAGTCTTTGTGATGAAATGCAGGTAAATAAGAAACATTACATACCATGCCTATTTCTCTGCATCATTTAACCTTGGTTATACAGAACTGCATTCACTAGTCTTTCACAACCAAATTATTAATATTAAAGAAAAAAAGGCTTAGTTTACATAGTACACACCACAGAAGATATAAAGTTTAAAATTTTCATAGATTTATGTGGATCATTATTTTGGAAATTAGTATTCTCTGGTATCCAAGAGACAAAAATTGTGAAATATTTGTAATGAAACATATTACTACAGGTCATCTTCTAAACACAGTCAAATTAAAGTACTCATAACTCAGTGTGTCATATATATTCCAGTAATAAACAGTGTATAAAAATTTACAATAAACTGTCTTGGTGGTCACATCACAAGAGGTATGAGGTGCAGAGGGAAGGGGGATATAATTTGGTGAAAAATATTACTTTTAAATTTGAACATTAAATATTATATAAGACATTCCACTATATGGCATGTGCTGTTTTCATTGCCCAGAAGTATGACTGAAAGAAAGCAAAATTGACTGACTGTAACTAATGGCATAGTTTCCTTTAACCATTTATAAATATCATTAAGTAATGCTACTTAGGGATGTGTTATATAATTACTTCTTAGATCTCTTTCCAGTGTCAGTCATTGAGAAAAATGAATTTGTATTAATAATTTAATCTCAGTTAATCAATAACAATAATTACAGATCAGTATTTGTGTTCAATCCCACTGACAGTAACATCCCTGACACTCATGATGAAGAGCAGGTCAATTCTAAAAAGTGCCTATGACAGAGAATACCTCTTGCAAGACCTAAAAAAATAGCTTAAAAGGCAAGTTACAAACATACTTAAAATGAGAACATGTTTAGAGTAATATTTGTGATAGTATACAACAGATGTATTATTTATTAAAATAAGGTCTACAGTAGATTATAAGTTTTTCATTAAAATATTATGTAGCACTGTTCTACAGAATTCACTGTGCAGAGGATTTCCAGTTGGTACATGTAATGAAGCTTCGCACGAAAGACAGGGTGTCAATACACTTTGTGTTCAGCAATAAACAAAAGCAAAAGCATTGTGCGAATGTGTTGTACTTCAGGAGATATATAGAGGGGTTTTTAAATGTGTTGGGTGATGTGCTCAGCAACAGTGTCGTCCAGTTGGATGACAAATACTGAACATGTGACATCACCAATGATGTACCTCACTGCACATGCAGCAGTTGGGCTTGTCAAACCTGACAACTGAACAACAGTGGAAACCACAAATTGTAGCTTGTTCACCACTCTCACTAACTCATAGCTCCAACCTGTCATGAAAGTCCAACAAAAGGAATTATTTGCCAAAAATAAAAATAAAAGCAACTTTGAGTGGTGTAGCAACTGCGCTGACTGAAGCATATAGTCCTTGTGGATGTAAATGTTTTATGTAGTTTAGTTCACCGGTTTGATACTTTTTATTTGTTGACATCAAACAAAGCTTTCTTTAGGCGCTATGTTATTGTCACTATCATCATCTATTTTCAAGATTCTGAAATTAAATATGTGAGTAGGGACCAGTAATGAATGCAAGTAAGTTCTGGGAGACAACAATTAAAAAGGAAAAAAGTGTTTCAACATAAAAATGATTGTGAGACAATTTTGCAACCATCTGAGATGCAACAATTTCCCAATCAAATTTAAGTCTGTATCACTACAAACTCCAGAGGAAACGAGAGAAGATTGTCAGCAGTAAAGCTGAAGACCGGAGACTGCTATAAAATAATAATAATAATTATTATTTATTTATTAAGAATTATTATTTATTTATTAATAATTATTAATTAATTAATTTTATTACTTTTATTTATTTATTTGTTTATTGGCCAACATCTAATGACCATGATAAGCTTACAACTATTACAGCAGCTTTGGTCACTTATTATTTTTCCGATTTTGCTGCATGTTATCATCCATGCACTGTGTCTACGACACCATTCATCTGACCACTTCTTTGTTTCTTATCTTTGTATGTCCCTACCATCACTACAGCTGTTATGAAGATGGGTCGACTTGACATGTATTCTGATTGTATACCTATTTCCTTTTTGTATTTTTAAACATTCATGTACCATGGTATTCATGTTTTTGGTTTCAAGTCGACAGATACTGAAGATACATTGGGCAATCATTTATTTATTTATTTATTCATTCATTCTTCTTTTATAGTCATAAAACTGATATCTCTGTCAGCAAATTGTCTCTGACTTTTTTTTCTATTTTCGTATGAGATTGCTGTAACAGTTTTGACCCAGTATATTGCGTAAGATCTTTATTTTTTTCTGATTTGACTACTAAACATATCTCAGTGAACCTAAGACACTTGGTTCCATAAAGACACTGGTTTTATGGTGGAGTTGTAATGATTAATTATTGCTAACTACAGAAAACCACTTTTGGTTTTAAACAGTTAGTGTGATTTGAAGAGCCATTTCCATTTTTCTGGCTCTTCCATTCAATGCTTCTCTGTCTACCTCAGTGGCTGTAATACATTTGCCCAGATATTAATAGCTATGAGATTATTATCATTATTATTATTATTATTATTATTATTATTATTACTATAATTTTTTATTAGTACAATAATATGTTGGTGGCAATAACTGATAGAATTATAATGGAAACTCCAGGTTGGAACATCAACAACATAGGAAAAGATAGATTGCTATCCACTGTAAAGATGAAATACTGAGTTCCAGACAGACAACAAACAGACACTTACACATTAGCTTTCAGTCAGAGCCTTCTTCAGAAAAGGAAACACACACACATTCATTCACACAAGCAAGCACACTTCACACACACATTACCGCCATCTCCGTGTCAGCTCAGACCAGTCAGAGTTGCAACTCAATTTGTCATCTTTACAGTGAGTGGCAAGGTATCTTTTCCTATATTGTTGATAGGATTATAAGCTACAAAAAACGGTTGAAAATGAACAAGTTCAACTTCTGACTGATCAAACAAAACACAAGATGTTGGACATCACAATCATGGAGAAAATTTTTGTGGACTGTCACAGATTCCTATTATAGACTGACAAAAATTTTGAAAATGCTTACAAGCTTTCAAGATCTAAAAATCAAACTCTAAGCAGTAAAAGTGATCGCAGTGGTTCTTGACACATGGTGTGCAGTGATGAAAGATCTCAGTGGACGTATGTAAACCATTGTCAAAAGTCAACTTTGTTGCAATCTGTATGCATTATCCATTGCTAACATGACATAATCCTAGGTATATGGGAGGTGTCCAATGGATGATAAAATATGAAATCCAGTATGGAGACCTTGTTTCAATTTGTTTACTAGTGCGTCCATTAAAATAACAACAAAAATAATAAATTATTATTATAAGAATTACTAGGATTATTTTGACAGCCTAGAAGGGTACAAATTAGATACAAAGACAGTAAACCTCATCAAGCAAACACTCAAAAACACAACATCGAAAGTAGAATTTATGGGAGTAACTTCAGAGCCCTCCAAAATTAAAACCAGTGTTCTCCAATGAGATGGACTGTCATCACTTGTCTTCAATCTGATCCTTGATAAAGTCATTACGAAATGAGGGAAAGAATTAAAATCCAAAATCTCTGGAAGGTAAACAAACAAAAGATGATGTTAGGATCTCTTGCTTGGCTTTCACAACAATTTAGTGATATTACAGACAGTGAAACCACAGAAATCAAACAGATAAGAAGCTCTCAAAGAGTGTGCTTAAAAAGCTGGCCCATAAATCTCTTTGCAAAACCCCAGTGAATTTGCACTGAATTGAACTTTCAGGAATTAAACACAAAGCACAGGCAAATCGAGAGGGTCAGACACTTCAAATATCTCTCTGAGATCACTGAACCAGAAGGACTAGAAGAGGAAGCTTGGTGAGTCCAATACAGAAACTCAAGAGAGTACATGGGAGAATGCCTGACATCTACAACAGGAAGACAATCTTCATGTAAACAAAGGTTGGACACTACAACATGGTGATTAAACTTGAAGCTCTATACACAAACGAAACTTTAATTCTCAGCATAAAAGACAATCTGGAAAACATCCTGAAGAAAGAATGAAGCATTTTGAGGAAAATCATGGCCCAGAAGAAAAGAGGATGAAATAGGCTGAAATCCCATTAAGTAATTAAGAAATTATTAAACTTGCCAGCATACATTATGAAATGACGGCTGAAATGTTATGGGAACACCCCAGCAACAAGGCTGCAACCAAACGGACTGAATAAAGGAAAATATCTCATAAGAGACAATGGGAGCCATGTGGAAGATCAGAAAAACAATTGTAAAAGCACTGTGGGATCCAACATGGTCCATTTGCAAATAATAATAATAATAATAATAATAATAATAATTACAACATAAACTTATAAAACAACACGTTCCCACATACAAGTATGCGCCACAAAATGTACTGGAGAATGATGAATACAAATTATACTCGAACAGAACCATTATAACAGATAAAACAACACCACATAACAAACCTGACATCATACTCACCAATAAAAAGAAGAAATTAACACAACTAATCGAAATATCCATACCCAATACAACAAATATACAAAAGAAAACAGGAGAAAAAATTGAAAAATACATCCAACTGGCTGAGGAAGTCAAGGACATGTGGCATCAGGATAAAGTTGACATTATACCATCAATTACAGAAGTCATACCAAACAATATCCACCAGTACATCAACGCAATACAGCTACATCCAAACTTATGTATACAACTACAGAAATCTGTAATTATTGATACATGTTCAATTAGCCGAAAGTTCCTAAATGCAATGTAACATATACCTTACAGTTAAAAGGAAGTCATGCTTCATCAAGGTCCGCGTCATTTCCATTTTTGACCAGACATAACGTCTGAGAAAAGAAAGAATAATAATAATAATAATAATAATAATAATAATAATAATAACAGAAGAAAAATTGTGGTTAAACATCTTGTCAAAGATGAATTGATTAGAGATGGATTATGAGCTTGGATTGGGAAAGGATGAAGAAGGAAATCAGCCATGTTTTTTCAATGGAACCACAGCCAGTCTTTTACCTTAAGGAATTTGGGGAAATCATGGAAAACCTAAATCTTGATGACTGGGTAGAAATTAGAAGTGCTGTCCTCCTAACTACGAGTCCAGTATGATGGCGGCGGTGGTGGCAGGTGGTGGTGGTGTCACATTGAGAGTGCAACAGCAGTTAGTGAACAGTATCATAGCTGCTTTATTTTATAATAATTAAATTCTCGTGAGTTGTGAGAGAAGCATTAAACTGGAACTAGATTTATACTATAAAAAATCCTATTTAGATTGGACAATGAGATTCAGGTTCTCTACACTTAGGTGAATTCTGTATGTTGCCAGCTTTTTCTTTTCTTCTTTTTATTTGATCTATTATTTCTCATTTGGGAATTCATGCTGTGTCTTGTGGCATTACTGTGTACTTCACTTTAATTATTTTGCACAGGTGAAAGTGTTTGAAACTGTGTCTGCTGTCTGTGTCATGAAAAACCTGACAGCCTCCTTGACATGCCAACATTACTTCTTACCTCAAAATATACACTGTGGTGTGCAGAAGTCGTAATGCTACAAAGTTCCCCACAGTATGTCACCAAAACCAAAAGTGTTTGCACATTCACCAAAGAAATAAGTTTTCAAAATACAAATTCTCACACCAACAGACAGTATCCGATTTCTGTGTTCACATAGTGCAATTTCATATCAGACCCCAGAACTATTGTAATCTAAGTTTTAAATTTACCAAGAAAATATGTTTGGACAGCATTGCAATGCAGTGGTATTGCAATATTAAGTGTTGAAACATAGAAATAGTGTTACTTGTCAAGAAAATAAAGGGGGCATGAATGGAGTGGGGGATGGGTGGTATGAAAAAAATAATATTGTAAAGCCTTGCTTGCAAGAAAGACATGTGACAGTTCTGCAAGGGAGAGGAATGTATCAAATCAATTAACCTTCAATGGGCACATTACTTCACCAAAAATATGTTGTGCACCTCTAAAAATGATTGTTAAGAGTCTAAAAATGGTGTGCAATAAGTGCAAATATGTGTCATGATGCTACCTTATCGGAAGAGAGAAGTTACCTTTATATGTTAACAGAACATTAGTGAGCCTCACTCTGGTACACAAATAATGAGACAGTTGCCACAGACACGCACAAATTATGAGATGTAATAGTCACGCTAGATAGTTA
Source organism: Schistocerca serialis cubense (assembly GCF_023864345.2). NCBI lineage: Eukaryota > Metazoa > Arthropoda > Insecta > Orthoptera > Acrididae > Schistocerca > Schistocerca serialis. Next base: position 118,968,315 of record NC_064639.1, on the reverse strand, counting down.
ATAATCAGAAAACAATATAATTTGTGAAACAGATAATGCAACTGTGAGCAATGAAATGAAACAAATCTAATTTTGTCTCTCCCTACTTTTGTCTATTCCTTTTTCATATTAATATACTTAAGTCATCCACATTCCCTGATTATTGTTCATATGCACCTTTTCTTTTCCTTTTCTTGATCTTTACTTTTCTCTGATTTCTTGTTACTTAGTTCCTACAATGTGTAGCATTTTCCTGTCTTTTCCTACTATCTGCTCTCATGCCCCCACTTGTTGCCCCTGTTTCTATTAACTGCTGTCTCAAATGCACATTGTATTTTCGTACTTAACAGTACTTTTTTGCCTAGTAGGCAGTATCTTCTTTTGAAGAACTGCATTCGTATCCCAGGAACAGACTGTTCCACTCCACTTCGTGACAACCACACCACATTAATCCCTGTGCAGCTCACAAATTTAAGAGTATGAGTACTTTTTTTCCTGTAGTTTGTATGTTCTGTCCTTTCTTCCCTAAACATACTGAATTTTTTCCGTAATATTAAGATTTTCTGTAAATTTTGTATGTTCATCCATGTTATAAAAATGCAGTATCTGACCACCAGTTGCTGGCAGAATATATTAATATATATCTCTCTCTCTCTCTCTCTCTCTCTCTCTCTCTCTCTCTCTCTCTCTTTCCCCCAGGTTCAGATGTATGTATATCACTTTGGGTGACTGTGGTTTCATTCACGGTCTTATCACTTGCCCTGGAACAATTTGTTATTGTAGTGCAACTATAAAAGACATAAAAATGCATGTCTTTAATTCCATTACAATCAACATATAGTTCATCACCCAATTCACTGAATTATTGCTGGATATGGAAAGCCAGTACCAAGGTATTTTCATTTTACTTAATAAGACAGAGATAACTTTAACACTTTCTAATGCCTTGTTCCTGCAGCCATTGTCCCATTAAATTAAATGGAAAAAATTCACTCAACTAAAATGTATTAACAATTCAGTGAAGGAGGTGAGGAATCTCATGTCTCTACAAGTCTTGCATGCAAAGTTCACTTCTTCAATAACAAATACATTGACAAGATAATAACAGGTAAGACATGGAGAGAGCTAAAATTGAATAAAATACCCTTCCTACACCTCAACCCTGGTGATTCACATGCACATATCAAACTTAAAGCTTAAGAAATACTTGATGCAATGAACTGGGCTATCGACAGCCAGAGTTAAGAGAAACTTGTCAACTGGGTTGTAACAAATATCTGCTGCATTTGACAAAACAGATGGAATACAATGAATTTAGACCACAATAAGGAACAGATTAAAAAAGGAACATAAATGAAGTGCTGACTACAGCAGTACACGTTGGAGTCTCATCTGTGGAGAACACAGCGTGTTAAAAGAGATAAAACTAACTTATTTTAGTCTGTGACTGATTACTATAAGAAATGATTACAGTTTGTTCTGTACCATTTGCATAAAATAACAACAAAAAGCATTATCTAGATAATAATTTTATCAAAGCACAGGACTGCGATCAAAAGGAAAGTAAATTTTGTGCTTGTTTGTCACATATTTTAATTAACAGTTATTACAAAACAGTCAAAAAGGATTCCAAACATTTCAACTTTCTTCCTTCCAAAGCTATGAATTTTCCTTCAAACATTCAAACAAACAGCTGTATTACAAAAAGTAATAACAATAACAATTTCATACGCAATTCTTACTTCTTCACATGCAAGTTGGACCCTCTGCAGTATCTAATACTGAAGTCATTTCTGATATTAAGTGACAAAAAGTCTGTTAATTATTTCAACACTAATAATAAAAATACCACACATCCTTGATTTACAATGTACTGATAACTTTTAATATCATCAAAATTAATTGCATGAGGAAAAGCTTATACTAAATCACTGAAGAATTACATATAAAAAGTCACATGGAAAGAGAAATTAACTGCTTCAGTAGTTGTCACAAATTTTATCTCTCCTTTCAACCAAAGGAAAAAAATCCTATCTCAGCAGTATGAGAAACTGAATTTAATTATGACTATGCATTTTATTATGAAAGTGTGCTACAGTCAGGGAAGGAGAAGCAAGATGCATGCAAAAGTTTCAGAAAAGCAAATTAAAACTATTGTAATGAATCAGCGTTGGACACTTGCCTCTCTAGTGACAGACAGCGGAATTGGCTGCAGAAATACAATTTAATATTCTCCCATAGCAACTAATAAGCAGTTGCACTTGATTAGTTAATTGTATCATTGTGCCAAATTGTGTGTTAAAAAAAACTAAAGACAACATTAGGAAATTCTGATGTCCATTGATTGTTAAGAGGTTTGTAAAAATTTATACAATGCCATTGTTAACGCTATGCAAAATATATTTTTGAGCTTGCATCAAAATTATTTAAAATAATTTTGGATATTAAAAATATTGAGTCTAAAATACAGCCTCATATAAATTGCTAAAAACAATCTGCAATTAAAAGAGTAAGAAACATAGAAAGAAAATATGAAAACTGTTGACTCACATTGTTTCACGTGTCACAATTATGAATTATATAATAAGGTATTTTACAATTACATACATACAATATGGCATATAAATATATGCCTTTATATCGTTTTTATAAAATTATAAATAGTAACAAGATTTTCTATTTTATTTTTTAGAAAACTATTGACATTCACATTATTCACATTTCTGTCTTACTTTTCAGTGACCTCACAGCACTTCACAGCATTATTTTCTCAAGATTTGGAATTGACTTACATGTTTTGAGATCAACAAATTATAGAAATTCCATTCAATCACAGACATTTATTGATGAAACACACCCTTAGTTATATCACTTACAACAAATCAATGTACCTTTTCATCAATTTTACATTGTCATTTAACTGAAAAATAATTATTAATAATAAATAATTTGTTTAATACATATCAACGTATCACAGCTTTAAGCTGTCATCATTGTAACTACTTTAGCCATGCTATTTTCAGCACAGAGCTTAAACTGGAAGCAACTTGGATGTGCAAGATAACAATACCAGTGTCTTGGAATCAGCAGTTATTTCATATGCTGCGAGTCTTGGATCCCCACAATGCTCATTTATGCATTCACATTTCACTGTAACAGTTTTTATGTTCATAAGGCAGGAATTAAATAAGTTACAAAATTAAAATCTCTTTCACACACCATTCGTCATTTCTGACACACCAGCATCACAGGAAACTCCAGTATGTGCAAGGAACATACAGCCAATACGACAGGCTTAGCTACAGAAAATAAAGCTTGATGCATCTACCTTCTACACATGCCTCTGTGTAATAAAATAAGTCTTTTATGCTGCTGCAGCAGTAATCTGAAATAACTCAGCTGCATGTGGAAAGTCCATCTATGTAAATAAATATCACACTCATCACGGATGAGTTAACCATGTTTCTAAGGCAGCAATTTTCATTAAACTCCTACACCGGCAGGACTATCTTTACTGTGATCCCATTTCTCACTTTTAGTCACAGATGGTACACACGACACATCATCACAAACTGGATCACAGGAAGGTGACTGGACTGATTCAGGCGGACCCTCAAGCTTTTGCAGTTCAGAGGGCGGTGGAATCACTGGCACCAGTCGCTGCTCAACAGGTTCAACTGATGAGTCCGACGAAGGCGTTGGTTGTTCAGATGCTGGGTACGATGTAGTCACTGTGAGGGTCTTCACATCTGTTTGGCTTGTGGCGGGACGTTCCTCAAACACTGAAATTTCACAATGATTAAATTATGTTAATGGAATGTAAGCAACTACAGCTCACATACTTTGGATAAACATGAATAAAAATTTATAAGGCAAGTCACAGTCATAAAATTATCATTATGTTATACCTGTTGTATGTGTAGTGGAATAGCGTATTTGAACAATAGTTCCAAAAACTCTATGGGGCTGGAGGCATCATGATATAGGATTTTAAGAAAAGAAAATTTCTCCTCTGTTAAATTTTGTGCTGTGATTTCAATTGTCTTACTATCATTTTATAACTTCATTAACACACGTACATAAATCTGTTCTATAACATGTTTCTTTTTCCTTATATGCAACAGTAAAAGCCAAAAATACTCTTTCTGTATTGTCAGTATAAGAAAATTTTCAACAGTATTCATTTTGAAAAGTCCTGATACCAGATCAAAAACAGAAGTTAATTTTCCCTTGCAGTACAATCCAATATCATATTAATAAATGTTCTTTATGGATCTTTATCTTTTTCTCCTCTTTGGATTTTTTCCTAAATCCATTTCCTCCTGCTCTGCCTTTCTCCCTCTCACATTTAAGTACCATAATTTTGTGCCAAATTTAATTGTATAGCATATAATATGTTATATGCAGGAAATAATGTGCTCACTACAGTGGCTTTATAAGGAGTTATACTTAACGTACCCGCAGTTTTAAACTGACAGCTATAAAGAAGCATTACTTACATTTGTCAAGGCTAATGATTGAACCAACAAGATCATTAACTGTCATTACAGCTTGCTCTTCCAATTGTCGCCTCCTCCGCACCAACCACCAATCAACAATAAAGAGGGCTAATGCCAGTATTTTAATTCCGGCACATATACCCACATACCTGCAAATATAGAATCTTTTTTATAAGCAGTGCCTATGGAATGTTATTTGCCACTAAATGCACTCAGAAACAAAATTTTGTGGATGTTTGTTTACTCATTTTAACTATACAACAACTAAAATATTTTCCAAGTTTAAGATACTTCCAGTTTTTTACTTTGAATTATAATATCAGTTTTCAATTAATCAATTTTTTACTACTAAGAAAAACATCTTTCATAAAAATAAACTATGCTTGTATGATTCCTATCAAAATTTGCAGCCATCATTCAAAGGAAAATTTTGCTCATTAATGTTGTTGACAAATGTAATTTTCAGTTTGTAACATTTTGCTGGCACTCCTGACATAATCGTGAAAAGGTACAAATTTCCATACCTACACTCCTGGAAATGGAAAAAAGAACACATTGACACCGGTGTGGCAGACCCACCATACTTGCTCCGGACACTGCGAGAGGGCTGTACAAGCAATGATCACACGCACGGCACAGCGGACACACCAGGAACCGCGGTGTTGGCCGTCGAATGGCGCTAACTGCGCAGCATTTGTGCACCGCCGCCATCAGTGTCAGCCAGTTTGCCATGGCATACGGAGCTCCATCGCAGTCTTTAACACTGGTAGCATGCCGCGACAGCGTGGACGTGAACCGTATGTGCAGTTGACGGACTTTGAGCGAGGGCGTATAGTGGGCATGCGGGAGGCCGGGTGGACGTACCGCCGAATTGCTCAACACGTGGGGCGTGAGGTCTCCACAGTACATCGATGTTGTCGCCAGTGGTCGGCGGAAGGTGCACGTGCCCGTCGACCTGGGACCGGACCGCAGCGACACACGGATGCACGCCAAGACCGTACGATCCTACGCAGTGCCGTAGGGGACCGCACCGCCACTTCCCAGCAAATTAGGGACACTGTTGCTCCTGGGGTATCGGCGAGGACCATTCGCAACCGTCTCCATGAAGCTGGGCTACGGTCCCGCACACCCTTAGCCCGTCTTCCGCTCACGCCTCAACATCGTGCAGCCCGCCTCCAGTGGTGTCGCGACAGGTGTGAATGGAGGGACGAATGGAGACGTGTCGTCTTCAGCGATGAGAGTCGCTTCTGCCTTGGTGCCAATGATGGTCGTATGCGTGTTTGGCGCCGTGCAGGTGAGCGCCACAATCAGGACTGCATACGACCGAGGCACACAGGGCCAACACCCGGCATCATGGTGTGGGGAGCGATCTCCTACACTGGCCGTACACCACTGGTGATCGTCGAGGGGACACTGAATAGTGCACGGTACATCCAAACCGTCATCGAACCCATCGTTCTACCATTCCTAGACCGGCAAGGGAACTTGCTGTTCCAACAGGACAATGCATGTCCGCATGTATCCCGTGCCACCCAACGTGCTCTAGAAGGTGTAAGTCAACTACCCTGGCCAGCAAGATCTCCGGATCTGTCCCCCATTGAGCATGTTTGGGGCTGGATGAAGCGTCGTCTCACGCGGTCTGCACGTCCAGCACGAACGCTGGTCCAACTGAGGCGCCAGGTGGAAATGGCATGGCAAGCCGTTCCACAGGACTACATCCAGCATCTCTACGATCGTCTCCATGGGAGAATAGCAGCCTGCATTGCTGCGAAAGGTGGATATACACTGTATTAGTGCCGACATTGTGCATGCTCTGTTGCCTGTGTCTATGTGCCTGTGGTTCTGTCAGTGTGATCATGTGATGTATCTGACCCCAGGAATGTGTCAATAAAGTTTCCCCTTCCTGGGACAATGAATTCACGGTGTTCTTATTTCTATTTCCAGGAGTGTATTTGCTTCTGTTAGCAGATGATGCCATTGTCACAGAGGAAAGAGTGTTGATGTGTGGACAACTGTTTAGCTTTATTGTTCTTACTAGTCAAAACTATGATGTAATGGCTGCACTAAAGTGTCATTCAGCTGTGGTGCACACAACACGAGAGTAAACAAGACATTCTTGCTATATAGTTACGCAACACGACATAAATTCAATAGCTTAATTCAAGTGTTCATTAGGAAATAGTTAATATAATAGAGGGAAACATTCCACGTGGGAAAAATATATCTAAAAACAAAGGTGATGTGACTTACCGAACGAAAGTGCTGGCAGGTCGATAGACACACAAACGAACACAAACACACACACAAAATTCAAGCTTTCACAACAAGCTGTTACTTCATCACCCTCTTCAAACCTTCCACGACTTTCTGACTTCCAGCCTTGCATCTAAATCCTTCTTAAAAAACCTTAATCCTACTCCCAGCATCACCACTGCTGAAGCCCAGGCTATCCGTGATCTGAAGGCTGACCGATCCATCGTCATTCTTCCGGCGGACAAGGGTTCCACGACCGTGGTACTTGATCGTCGGGAGTATGTGGCTGAGGGACTGCGTCAGCTTTCAGATAACTCCACATACAAAGTTTGCCAAGGTAACCCCATTCCCGATGTCCAGGCGGAGCTTCAAGGAATGCTCAGAATCTTAGGCCCCCTGCAAAACCTTTCACCTGACTCCATCAACCTCCTGACCCCACCGACACCCCGCACCCCTACCTTCTACCTTCTTCTTAAAATCCACAAACCCAATCATCCCGGCCGCCCCATTGTAGCTGGTTACCAAGCTCCCACAGAACGTATCTCTGCCTACGTAGATCAACACCTTCAACCCATTACATGCAGTCTCCCATCCTTCATCAAAGACACCAACCACTTTCTTGAACACCTGGAATCCTTACCCAATCTGTTACCCCCGGAAACCATCCTTGTAACCATTGATGCCACTTCCTTATACACAAATATTCTGCACGTCCATGGCCTTGCTGCAATGGAGCATTTCCTATCACGCCGATCACCTGCCACCCTACCTAAAACCTCTTTCCTCATCACCTTAGCCAGCTTCATCCTGACCCACAACTTCTTCACTTTTGAAAGCCAGACATACCAACAATTAAAGGGAACAGCCATGGGTACCAGGATGGCCCCCTCATACGCCAACCTATTCATGGGTCGCTTAGAGGAAGCCTTCTTGGTTACCCAGGCCTGCCAACCCAAAGTTTGGTACAGATTTATTGATGACATCTTCATGATCTGGACTCACAGTGAAGAAGAACTCCAGAATTTCCTCTCCAACCTCAACTCCTTTGGTTCCATCAGATTCACCTGGTCCTACTCCAAATCCCATGCCACTTTCCTTGATGTTGACCTCCACCTGTCCAATGGCCAGCTTCACACGTCCGTCCACATCAAACCCACCAACAAGCAACAGTACCTCCATTATGACAGCTGCCACCCATTCCACATCAAACGGTCCCTTCCCTACAGCCTAGGTCTTCGCGGCAAATGAATCTGCTCCAGTCCGGAATCCCTGAACCATTACACCCACAACCTGACAACAGCTTTCGCATCTCGCAACTACCCTCCCGACCTGGTACAGAAGCAAATAACCAGAGCCACTTCCTCATCCCCTCGAACCCAGAATCCCCCACAGAAGAACCACAAAAGTGCCCCACTTGTGACAGGATACTTTCCGTGACTGGACCAGACTCTGAATGTGGCTCTCCAGCAGGGATACGACTTCCTCAAATCCTGCCCTGAAATGAGATCCATCCTTCATGAAATCCTCCCCACTCCACCAAGAGTGTCTTTCCGCCGTCCACCTAACCTTCGTAACCTGTTAGTTCATCCCTATGAAATCCCCAAACCACCTTCCCTACCCTCTGGCTCCTATCCTTATAACCGCCCCCGGTGTAAAACCTGTCCCATGCACCCTCCCACCACCACCAATCCAGTCCTGTAACCCGGAAGGTGTACACGATCAAAGGCAGAGCCACATGTGAAAGCACCCACGTGATTTACCAACTGACCTGCCTACACTGTGATGCATTCTATGTGGGAATGACCAGCAACAAACTGTCCATTCGCATGAATGGACACAGGCAGACAGTGTTTGTTGGTAATGAGGATCACCCTGTGGCTAAACATGCCTTGGTGCACGGCCAGCACATCTCGGCACAGTGTTACACCGTCCGGGTTATCTGGATACTTCCCACCAACACCAACCTATACGAACTCCGGAGATGGGAACTTGCTCTTCAATATATCCTCTCTTCCCGTTACCCACCAGGCCTCAATCTCCGCTAATTTCAAGTTGCCGCCACTCATACCTCACCTGTCATTCAACATCATCTTTGCCTATTTTGTGTGTGTGTGTGTGTGTTTGTTTGTGTGTCTATCGACCTGCCAGCACTTTCGTTCGGTAAGTCACATCACCTTTGTTATTAGGAAATATTTACATTTAAATAGCTTTAAAAAATTTTGTTGTTGCTATTGTTGTGTGTCCTGAGACTGGTTTGATGCAGCTCTCCATGCTACTCTATCCTGCGCAAGCTGCTTCATCTCCCTGTACCTACTGCAACCTACATCCTTCTGAATCTGCTTGGTGTATTCATCGCTTGGTCTCCCTCTACGATTTTTACCCTCCACACTGCCCTCCAATACCAAATTGGTGTTCCCATGATGCCTCAGAACATGTCCTGCCAATCGGTCCCTTCTTCTAGTCAAGTTGTGCCACAAACTCCTCTTCTCCCCAATCCTATTCAATACCCCCTCATTAGTTATGTGATCTACCCATCTAATCTTCAGCATTCTTCTGTAGCACCACATTTTGAAAGCTTCTATTCTCTTCTTGTCCAAACTATTTATCGTCCATGTTTCACTTCCATACATGGCTACACCCCATACAAATACTTTCAGAAACGACTTCCTGACACTTAAATCTATACTCAATGTTAACAAATTTCTCTTCTTCAGAAACGCTCTCCTTGCCATTGCCAGTCTACATTTTATATCCTCTCTACTTCGACCATCATCAGTTATTTTGCTCCCCAAATAGCAAAACTCCTTTACTACTTTAAGTGTCTCATTTCCTAATCTAATACCCTCAGCATCACCCGACTTAATTCGACTACGTTCCATTATCCTCATTTTGCTTCTGTTGATGTTCATCTTATATCGTCCTTTCAAGACACTATCCATTCCGTTCAACTGCTCTTCCAAGTCCTTTGCTGTCTCTGACAGAATTACAACATCATCGGTGAACCTCAAAGTTTTTATTTCTTCTCCATGGATTTTAATGCCTACTCCGAATATTTCTTTTGTTTTCTTCACTTCCTGCTCAATATACAGATTGAATAACATCGGGGAGAGGCTACAACCCTGCCTCACTCCTTTCCCAACCCCTGCTTCTCTTTCATGCCCCTTGACTCTTATAACTGCCATTTGGTTTCTATACAAATTGTAAATAGCCTTTCGCTCCCTGTATTTTACCCCTGCCACCTTCAGAGTATTCCAGTCAACGTTGTCAAAAGCTTTCTCTAAGTCTACAAGTGCTAGAAACGTAGATTTGCCTTTCCTTAATCTAGCTTCTAAGATAAGTTGTAGGGTCTGTATTGCCTCACGTGTTCCAATATTTCTACGGAATCCAAACTGATCTTCCCCAAGGTCAGCTTCTACTAGTTTTTCCATTCGTCTGTAAAGAATTCGCATTAGTATTTTGCAGCCATGACTTATTAAGCTGATAGTTTGATAATTTTCACATCTGTCAACAACTGCTTTCTTTGGGATTGGAATTATTATATTCTTCTTGAAGTCTGAGGGTATCTCGCCTCATTTTAACAAATTTATTACTTTCCTTATCTCAGATTTGATGAAAATATTAAAAGGTAACAGCAGGCAAAAGTATGTTAAGTGTACTCAGGTACAACAAAACATAAAAGTTTAAAGGTTGAAATAAATTCTATTCCATTTGAAATTATCTGTAGTAGTGTCGGTAACTTTCACAGACAATGAAGTATGGACACAAAAAAATGTTGTATGAAACAGAGTCTGGAAACATATCTGTCAAGTATTAGAGTCTGTTAAAACACATAATGATACTCCCTAAAGTAAAACAGAAAGATCTGAATATTTTTGTATATAGATTTAATATGAGCTCCACTTGTTTTGATGCTGGTGTTAAAATGTCAAACTTTGTTATCTTGCATAAAGTCATAGGTTCCTACAGTCTTTAGATGGGCACAGAATGACAAGAAATCCATTCAATAACCTGGAAGTTATCTAATGGAGAAGATGGACTACACAACTCCCACAAATATTGTATGCTTGACAGCACTATTTTTAATTTTAGAAGCATACTGTTTTATGCACAGCTGTCTGTTATTAAAAATGTCAGTAACCAATATTGTGGTAAATCTAAAATTATGTTGCTTGTGACATAAATGACCTTGAGATGGGCTTTTTTATCTCTCTCATTACCCAGCGGTAGTAATTACAAGCTGAGGCAAACAAGTTATCCATATACATATAAATTTTCTATAGGTTAGGAACTCCTGCACAATGTGTGATATATTATGACACAAGAGTTAACATTTTTATATATGGCTGTAATAACTACAACCAGCCACTTTTCCCCCCAAACAAATACGATAACTAGTTTCTAGTGGATAATTACTCAGATGGCTGAAACTTTCACCAATACAGAACTTTACCAACTAGCTCATGCTTTCCCAGTGCGTGAACACGGTACACAATTAGCAATCAGCTATATGCAAGCTAAGGACTATGTCAAAAGAACTATTTATTTCTCTTTTACTTCATTCCCCTCCAAGTTTCTTTGATTTTTTTCAGAACGAGCCTTTTTCCCCATTTCACACTAGATGTTTTTCTGTTTGTTTTTTCTTACCAAAATTTCTTTACCTCTAAACTGAACTTGTAACTGTTCAGTATGTCTCTTGTTCAGTGTGCATTTCTTCTAAGCCCTATTTTGTCTTACCTCCCCTCCCACTTTCTTAGCCTGTTTTCCCATTTTGTGGATCTTCTTTGTTATTCTGTCTTCTTTCGTTCTCTTTACATGTCCACAGAGTGTAGCACATCTTTCCCTAATCTCATCTATTATTTTAGGGCAGAAAGAGTATATTCCTTATTTGTTCTGAGAAACCAATTTACATCTTTGATCTTGATTATGCCTAATACTTTTCCCAATCTTCTAATGCCATTTTGCATCCAAATGAAAGTAGTGCTTCTGAGCCATATATCACCTCTGTTTTTACCACTGTATTGTAATTCTTTAATTAACACCTTTCATGTATGCTCTTTTAATTTTTCCAGTTCTGATTTTAACTGCTTCTTTTTCACTTTTTACATTTATATTTTCACCAACTTGTTGCAGGTTTTATAATTGCGTCTAAAACTGCATTCCACTCTCACAGAATTCAGTATACAAGTGGTAATGGATAATATCAAACACTTCACTGTTTAAAAATGAATAACCATAACACATTCACATCCTACAATGCAATAACCCATTCTACAGTATAAATGTTTAATCTATGTTCTCAATGTATTAATGTACTACACATAACAGTTTGGTACACAACCAAGTTTCTCTATGAAATACTGTGAGGGTACATACCTAAAGCGAAACTGTTCAATATCGTACAAGAGGCAACGTCCACCTTTCTCTCCACATTCACTTTTCCAAAGAAGGCATGTGGAATCAATTAAATTACCAAACAAGATAGGAGCTGGTATGTAGCCAAAGAGTCGAAATATGACAAATTGCATACCCAACGCAAAGGACCGTTCCTCCTCACCCACAGATCTGAAAGAAAAGAATAATGGTAATTCAGTTATCTTGCAGTGCTACACAATGTGACAACAAGTTTGTTACACAATAGCATGCAGTAACACAAAACTAAATAAAAATACCATTTACAAGAAATAATTAATTCATGACAAGTTTTTTTGTTATAGTGATAGTGATACAGATTTAGTAGAGTACTGTATAATATACTTTCTTGTACAGCAAAGAATTTAAAAGTTGAAAGGTTTGGGAAGCATGGATATTCCATGAATCTTGTTTTGTTGTGCATGTACCAAGTGCAAGATTTTCATATTCTCTAGCTCAGTACATGCTAACTATTAGTCTCACAGAAAAAAATGAATATGACCTTTCTGTAGGAAATTTAATGTAGTTATATTTTGTACTGGGATACGTTTTTGTTACAGGCCACAGTATTCAAAGTATTCAAGAAATAGGTATAAAAGTGACCTTCAAATAAGTTTTTCTTCAATAACTAAAAAATCATAGCCTCAATGAAAACTTACTGCAGAACAAAATTGAACTACATTAAATTCCCTACAAAAAGGTCTCATTTTATTTTATTCTATAGGACAAAGAGTTTGCATGTAGGAAGCAAGAGAATATGAAAATTTCGCATTTGGTTTTTTGAGAGTGTTGTGGGCTGCACAAATCCCATAGGTATGGGCAGCTGAATCAACCAGTATGTGGGAAGAACTGCTTAAATATCTCTATGCACCCTGTTATTAGTTTACATTTTCCCTTGTGGTCCCTACAGTTCATTCATTCTTACTTGAGATGGGTCCCAACACTTGAGCAATATTCTATGATGGGGCACACAAGTGTTTTGTAAGCAGCCCCTTTGTAGACAGACTGCATTTTCTCACTATCCTGCCAATAAACTGACATGTTCCACCTGCCTTATCTATATAATTCCATCTATGTGAACATTCAATTACACATGCATATAAATTGTGACTTCCTAATATTTGTATCAGTTAACTGATTCCAACTATGACTCACTGATATTGTAGCATGTTCTAAATCCAGTCTACTACTAACCAGATTCAGTGCTATGGATAAAGCTGTATGGCCAGGTTATCATCATGCTAATAAGATGTCATTTGTCTTATGCAGTATTCACTTTAGCTGATCAACTGCTCATTCTTCTTTTGTATAGTTAATCTCTGTCACTCTCTTAAGATCACGATTTTTGCAAACTAAAATGATACAGCGTGAGGAAACTATTTTCCCAACAACCAATCGTTCTGCTCACACTGAACTTATTATGCTCTCTGATACTCAATAGGCATACTACACTTGCTGCCACATTTCCAGAACTGTGATTACTGAGTGTGATCTAATATGACCTTTCCAGTCACACAAGAGAATTTGATGATGGGTCTACACTTATGCTATCTCTTTGCTGGACCTACATGTATGCTATCCCTATCCCTTTACAGTCTCAATTATGTATTGTTGATTTCATAATGTCTGGAGGTTACAGTTTCCACAAATATTCATGAACACAGAGAATATTTTTCATACAGGAAATAAAACAGTTCAGTGAAGGTCACACTGAATCTGCCACATTATAGAGAAATTGTTTATCATATGCGCTGTAAAATGTACATAAATAATAAAATGTTAAAAATGTCATTCTGCAAGAAACAGACATGATTTAGTGTCTATTCCAAAGAGCTTTAATCAGTTTTAGTACGACAGTCTGACAGTCTGATTTAATATCAAGTGGTGAAGCAGTACGATAATTACAAATGCATCACAGACTACACAGTAAAATATCTATCACCGAATAAACCTTTTTCAGTTGCTTACCTTAGTACTATCATTAACAGTGGCATCTGGGTAACAGCAACTATGAAGGTCATGAAGAAAAGTAGTATAAGAAATGGAAAAATTGTTCTACAGGGGGAATTACAGGGTCCAGCAGTTGCTACAGGAACAACTGTAACTTCTGCAAACTCAGCCGCTTGTGGACCCGATCCAGTCAGCAGGCTGAAGTTTCCATGGATGCCTGAAACATATTTGATAAATCAATTAATAACTACTTCAAAAAACTTAAATGCCAGAATAAATTAGCATTGTTGTCAAGGCCTGTTTATTCTTTAAGAATTCAAAAAATTACAATACAAGGTGCTGTTTAAATTGTTCTTAATACATAAATTACAAGGGCTGTTCGATAAAGAATGATTTTTTTTTTTTTTTTTTTTTTTTTTTTTTTTTTTTTTTTTTTTTTTTTTTTTTTTTTTTTTTTTTTTTTTTACGGGCAGAATTTCTCAAGCTGGAATTTAATCTCTTGATTTTCTGTTAGCTTAGTGTGTAACAAACATGCCATAGTAGTTTCATTATTGGTACTCCTAGTTCCCTCCTGTGAGAGGTGGGCAAGCTGTGACAGACAATGAACAATATGCATCTTTGTAATTCTGCTTTTGTCTCAACAAATATTCAGCTGAGACCTATGCAATATTATAGGAGGTCTATGGAGAATCTGTTCGCCCTATAGCACAGCTTGAAGATGGTTTAATTTTTTAAAGAGGGTAGACAATCCATTTCAAAGGAAAGTGGACCTGGAGCTCCAGTTACTGATCTTATGGAAGAAAACATCAAGACTGCTGCTGTCATTGTGAGAGAGAATCAACTAATTAATTATTAACACATACTGAAAACTTCATTGGGTGCCACCCACAATTTGGTGACAGAAAATTTACAGGAGACATATTTGTGCATAGTGGGTTTCAAGAGCGCTGATCCCAAACAAAAGAACATTTATGTACAGATCCGTACGCAGTTGAAGTTTATGTTAGAGGAAGATCTGCAGTTTCTTTCAAAGGCTGCTGATGAAACTTGACTACATCATTTTGATTCTGAGAGTAAACAGCAACCTTCAGTGCTGAAATCTCCATCGTCCTCACTGTGGAAATCTCCAACACCAACCCTTAAAAAACCAAAAGTGGTTGCTTCTGCTGGGAAAGTTATGATCATCTCATTTTTTTATATTCATGGCATGGTTTACCTGCATGTTGTATCTGCACACACATCAATAACTGGACAATACTATGGGGATATCCTGAAAATTTTGCAAGTCTGTATGAGGTGCAAAAGAAACAGGCTGAATGCTGCACTAAGACAACGCACAGCTGCATATTGCAAATATTGCTACTGAAAATCTTGAAAAAAAAAAAAAAAAAAATGATGTGCATCCTCCACCCTCCTTATACACCCAGTTTATTCCCATGTGACTTTTCAGCATTTCCTGAGCTAAAGCACATTCGTGGGAGCCACCGTCCATCATCAGAAGCAGTAGTGAAGGCTGCAGAGATTATTCTGAAACACCTTTTAGAATGTGGTTTCCAACTTGTCAGGCTGGGAAAAGTTCATCACATCTACATGAGACTATTTTGAGAAGGACCATTAATATCATAAGCACGAGTGAAGGTATGTTATCAAAAAAGTTATGATCATTCTTTACTGAACAGCCCTCATACATAAGTTCTGGTGTGATTTATTTTCAGGAATGTGATCAGTAAACGTAAAGGTTAGGTACATAATAAGTCTGTATCACATATGAAGAAGCCTTTTTCAAGTGTGCACCCACTTCAAGCGCCATGTGTTCCAACTTCTAAAACCATGTGACGAGGCTCATCTGGAGGAGAAAGCTGACCTTGTGATGCCTTATTCTCCCTGCATACAGTGGCTACTGCAATCAGCAAGAGTGAAGTGCACTCTGCTGTTGCACAAGGCATCATAATAAAGTTTCTCATGAATGAGGATGTTAATGCTGCTTAAATTCATTGCTGTTTACTATCATAGTCTGTGGAAAGAACACTTTTAGGGGCCCATGTGGAAGGTTGTTCTAAGTAGTTGGAGAAAGTATGACGGCTTGCTAAAAATAGGGCCTATTTTGCACCATCCCTGTACCAACCACATGATACAGAACACACAGGCTATGAGTGAACCTGTTGCAGATGGTAGGCATTTAGCTGTGCTTAAATTTCTCAGAAAGTTCGAATAGAAGAGTGGAGACAATAACTTGGAGTGGACTGGAATTTCATAAAGTATCAGCTTATTGGGTTCCAAAGTTACTAGATAAAGAACAGAAAGCTGTGCATATTGCAATTTCTTGCACATTTCTCATGAGGTATGAGGAAGATGATGATACTTAATTGGCAAAAAACACACAACACATGATGATAATGTAATATGGTGTGCAACATTCAAAATTTTCAGAAAAATATGTGTAAGCTACAGGGAAAGACAGGCAATATATAATATGTATAAGAACCAAGAAGGAACAATAAGAATGCAAGTCTAAGAATGAAGAGCTCAGATTGAAAAGGGTGTAAGACACATATGCAGTCATTTGGCCCTACTGTTCAATTTGCATATTGATGAAATTGTTGTGGAAATAAAAGATAAATTCAACGTGAAAGAATATCAATGACAAGATACATTGATAACATTGCTATCCTCCATGTAAGTGAGGAGAATTAGAGGACATATGTTATGGAACAAACAGTCTGCTGAGCACAGAATATGGATTGAAAGTAAATCAACAAAGTATGAAAGTACTGAGGAGTAGAAGAAATAATATTCATGATAAACTTAGTATCAAAACTGGGGACCCTGAAATATGTGAAGTGATAACCAATTCTATTATGTATGAACCAACGTTAACACATGATGATGAAGCAAGCAGCGCATAACAAGCAGACTTGCATGGGCCAAGATGACATTCCTGGTTATGAGAAGGTAGCTGCTATCAAACTTTGGCCTTAATTTGAGGAAGGGATCTACGAGAATGCACATCTGGTGCACAGCATTATATGGCAGTGATTCATGGAATGTGGCAAAACAAGAAAAGAATAGAACTGAGGACTCTGAGATGTTGTTCTATAGGATACTGAAAATCAGGTGCACTTATAAGATAAGGAATGATGAGGTTCTCCCTGTATTAGTGAAGAAAGTAACATATGGAAAACTACGACAAAAAGATGAGATGAGATGATATAATAGTACCTGTTAAGAAATTGGGGAATAACTTCCGTGGTACCAGAGGAAGCTATAGAGTGAACACTGCAGGGAAAGACACACATTGGAATATATCCAACAAATAATTGAGGACGTATGGTGCAAGAGCTGCTCTCAGATGAAGAGGTTGCCACTATAGAAGAAGTCATGGTGGTCAGTCAAATGACTGATGACCACAAAAACAGTTACTTGAGATGACACTTCAGGCTCTCACTACATCCCCAAAACCAAGAACACAGTATGGAGTTAGGGAGGAGGAGGAAAGGGAGACCAGTGCAATCAAAGATCCAGTTGTTTCCTGACAAGGTTGTGGACATCACCAAAGTGTTCTGGTAAACATCAGACCATTCATGCTGCTTACTACTGTGTTATTGTCAGCCAGAGCTGCCTACCACACACAAAACACAGCAAACATTTAAAAAGTAGATCGTCAGCCATCGCACTGCAACAGTAACTCAACAAACGCTGACAGATTTGACCTTGACTGTCCTATTAAAGCCTACACCTCAGACTTATCATGTTACTTCCACAAGTTTAGGCCACTCAAAGGACACCTCTGTGGAGAATGCTTCATGGCCAACTAGAGGTGCAACAGTTTGTGCGCTGTTGGTGTTAGTCCATTCATTCTTTGAAATGACATCAAACATTGATAAGGACAGTGGTAAAAATGCTTCAGTAAGATGGATGATTATGTAGAAAAATAACCAAACATCTTAATTTGATTGGATTTTAAACAATAAAAATTTTATTACAAAATGCTTGTTTATGTCTAATTCACACCATACGATGTAACTTATAAGCCACTTCTCTGACAATCAGACTTGAGGGGGGGGGGGGGGGGGGGACTAAAGGAATTACTTGTTTCAGACACACTGGTGATGCCTGATAAGCAAAGGCTGCAATTTGCATAAAAGCATTTTGAGACAAGGCGGCAGTAGGTGCACTTCCAACACTTTGAGTTATCTTGACCACACACTGAAATAATAAAATAGTGGTCAAGACAACTCATAGTGTTTAGTTAGAAGCAAAAACTGCCAACAACAAGATTCAATGTCTTGAATGAAAAATAGCTCACAGTTGCACTAATTATGTTTATGGTCAAGGTTTTGAATAAACATGATTAGTGCAACTGTGGGCTGTTATTCATTTGAGACAGTTTCATAATGGTTGCTGGTGTTGCTGCCATGATGAAAATAATAAAATAAAGATTCAATGTAAATTACAGATAATTCTAAAATTTAAGTGGACACAATAAACTGGAAGCAGTTGTGTGATTTTAAGCACTGCAGTAAACAGAAAATTAATTACAAGAAAACATTAAATGTAACTAAAGCATGGCAGTCACATATTCCAATTTAAAAATACTCCTGTGTCACAGATTTTTAAAAAAATTCTTTTTCCTGTTGTTCATCCTGGTCTCTAGCTTGACACAGAAATTTAAAAAGCTTTGTATTCAGCCATATTTTTATATTTGTGTGTGTCTAGGAACATTGCTAGCTGTTTCAGTGGCATGGTATGTAAAAGGACAGTCATCTTCTGTCAATTATTACAAGTATTAATGTTTTTTACCACATCGTGTTATGAGAAGGGCAGTACTGGGAAAGATTTACAATGACTGTACTGCTGATTTTGACATATGTGATTTAGAGAAACCCCAAGAAATGATAATAAGATACACTCATAATATGAAATGAAGGAAGGAAGAGAAATTTATGAGTTTGACACCCTGTAGACAACACGAGTACTAGAGATGCAGCATAACTCAGAAGTCACAAGGATCAGGAATGAAATCATCATTTTTAAAGGAACCACCCTGACCATCACCTTAATTGATTTGGAGAAAACATAAATCTGCTCAAGAGTTTGAAGTTCCTTCCTTTCAAATACCTTCCTTTCAAATACCAGCCTAGTGCTTTAACCTCTACCACAAACTGTGGTTCACAATATGAATGTTGTCCTCTCAACTCAAATTACTGTAACAGTTAGTTTGATTTCTGTGCCAAATGTCTTAAAACATATAAACAATCTGATAGGAATTATAGTTCATTGTGGTCTCATCATTTACACAGAGAAAAGAAAAGTTATTCCTTTTTCACTATGATAGTTACTTTTAGCACAGAACTATGTACTTCCAATTTTGGAATCAGAGAAAGTTAAAATCTTAATAAGTATATATGTTCTAAGATGGTGAAACATTACCTCATAAAAACATAGCAGAAATATAGAGCATGTCTTTACGACAGTGGC
The DNA here is from genome assembly GCF_023864345.2 of Schistocerca serialis cubense. NCBI lineage: Eukaryota > Metazoa > Arthropoda > Insecta > Orthoptera > Acrididae > Schistocerca > Schistocerca serialis. The sequence continues at coordinate 118,948,747 of NC_064639.1, read as the reverse complement.
CAATGATGAAGATGTAGGAGCGAGATACTAAACTGGTGAATATAAAGACACACGAACACGTTACATAACAAAATGTATTTCATTATGATACACTACCACAAACTTTGTAATTCACTACTGATCACAATGGCAAGAAAAAACAGACGGAGTCAAACGAGATATCAATCAGCTTCGCAGCAGTTTAGGCAGACACTCAATAGTCGATCTGCTGTCGACACTTGCCACAAAGAGCTCAGATACCACCACAAAGAGACTACTAAGTTATATACTACAGAATTTGTGATTAATGGATATTCTCTGAAATATTTTTAGGCCACAAATTATTGTTTGCTTTCATACCCATCATTACATTATCACCAAATAAATATTTGAAAAATCACTGCATGTCTCAGCATTTTGTAAATTGTAGCGTACAGATTATGCCACAGTTTTCCGAGATGACAAGCTTTTATTTTCATTTCTGTAATGATATTTTCAATGTAGAAATAACTGGGTGCCCCTAAGTAAACTGAAACAAGTCTGTTGCCTGTTTCTCTGTTTATAGCTACAATGCTGAAAATAAGCAGATGAGATGATCTCATATCACCTTATTCCAAATAAGGGAACTGCATGGCAATGAACACTAATGTGTGCCAGTCAGAACCATAGCCTGCATCCTCACTGTAAGTGATGTTCACCATAGTAAGTAAAATTTTAACTTACAAACATGTACGTGACTATAAAACATAAATGGAAAGGGTAACTACCAAAAATGTACAGTCAAATTTAACAGACAAAAGATAAAATAAGAAACAATTTATTGTTAGGATTATTATGTTGCAGCAGATATTGCTATGAACAAAATATGACAAAAATAGTAGCTTCCAGAATAACAGTTCCTTCATCTGGGAACAGGGAAGGGTTGTAAAAAACAGGATTATTCACAGATTAACTGAAAAATCAATCAGGGAGGGACAAGTGAAACACAGTAGGCAATGCAACAGGAAAACCAAAAGACTCAATATCAGATTAACCACTTGTGAAAATACATGAAAAAACGTGGTACATTTACATATTTTAAGAATTTTTTCCCATTCTGTATGTCACATACTTACAGGCACAATTAGTGTAGTTTGATCTGGATGAGAATGCAGTACATCCAGCATGGCAAGGACTGAAATATGTCAGCCCATTATTGCCACATACAGGTTCGACATCATTCATGCGACACTCACAGCCAAAATTACACGCAGCTGTTAAATTGACTTGGAATGGCTCATGTTTGGAGCTGAAAAGAAAAATATTATAATGAGGAGTTGAAAATGTAAAGACTGAGACAATTAAATACTAAACAAATTAATCACATGACTCTTATCCACTGAACAACTATGGTTTGGTGATTTCTAATAGTGGATTTAATTTCCTGTATTACTACATTCTAAATGTGGGCTATTTTAATTTTTAATCTATGAAACTGCTACATGGTGGTTCTCTGTATCTCATGTACTGAAATTGTGGCTTTTACTCAAATACATCATTTTTGTATTTGGTAATAAGCACGAGTATTTTACCTGCATTTACTTAACACATCAGCTATGAAGAATTAAAATGAAAACACACCACGGAAGTCGCAGAAGCATTTGTATCAAAGGGGGTAGTGAAGTTTGGAAAGGTATATGGCAACCAGTACATGACAAGTGCTAAAAATATGGAATGCTTTAAATGAGTAAAAATTATGTATGACATATCAATACAAAGGGCACACTACTGCATAGAAAATTAGCATCTTCAAATTGAAAAGGGTTAAATTTGGTTTAAGAGATACTCTACATTACTGCAAAAGAAATGAGGCTATTCACATGACTAAGGAACTCTTTCTCATAGTGTAAGTGTATAGATAAAAAATATACTCATGAAGTGACTGATACAGAGATTAGTGATCACAAGGTCGTTGTAGCTAGGCTCAATACCGTTTCTTCCAAATCCACCAGAAACAAACGCAAAATAATTTTATTTTAAAAAGTGGATAAAGTGTCACTAGAAGCCTTCCTAAGAGACAATCTCCATTCCTTCCGAACTGACTATGCAAATGTAGACGAGATGTGGCTCAAATTCAAAGATATAGTAGCAACAGCAATTGAGAGATTCATACCTCATAAATTGGTAAGAGATGGAACTGATCCCCCATGGTACACACAACAGGTCCGAACGCTGTTTCAGAGGCAATGGAAAAAGCATGCGAAGTTCAGAAAAACGCAAAATCCTGAAGATCAGCTAAAATTTACAGACGCGCAAAATTTGGCACGAACTTCAATGCGAGATGCCTTTAATAGGTCCCACAACAAAACATTGTCTTGAAATTTGGTAGAAAATCCGAAGAAATTCTGGTCGTATGTAAAGTACACAAGCGGCAAGACGCAGTCAATACCTTCGCTGCGCAATACCGATGGTACTGTGACCGATGACTGTGCCACTAAAGCAGAGTTATTGAATGCAGTTTTCCGAAATTCCTTCACCAGGGGAGACGAAGGGAATATTCCAGAATTTGAAACACGAACAGCTGCTAGCATGAGTTTCTTAGAAGTATACCTTAGGGGTTGCGAAGCAACTCAAATCGCTTAATACGTCTTCAGGTCCAGATTGTATACCGATTAGGTTCCTTTTAGATTATGGTGATACAATAGCTCCCTACTTAGCAATCATATACAACCGCTCGCTCACCGATATATCTGTACCTACAGATTGGAAAATTGTGCAGGTCGCACCAGTGTTTAAGAAGGGTAGTAGGAGTAATCCATCGAACTACAGACCTATATCATTGACGTCGGTTTGCAGTAGGGTTTTGGAGCATATACTGTATTCAAACATTATGAATCACCTCGCAGGGAACAATCTATTGATACGTAATCAGCCTGGTTTCAGAAAACATCGTTCTTGTGCAACGCAGCTAGCTCTTTATTCGCACGAAGTAATGGCCACTGTAGACAGGGGATCTCAAGTTGATTCCGTATTTCTAGATTTCCGGAAAGCTTTTGACACCGTTCCTCAAAAGCGACTTCTAATCAAGCTGCGGGCCTATGGGGTATCGTCTCAGTTGTGCGACTGGATTCGTGATTTCCTGTCAGGAAGATCGCAGTTCGTAGTAACAGACAGCAAATCATCGAGTAAAACCGAAGTGATATCAGGTGTTCCCCAGGAAAGCGTCCTGGGACCTCTGCTGTTCCTGATCTATATAAATGACCTGGGTGACAATCTGAGCTGTTCTCTTAGGTTGCTCGCAGATGATGCTGTAATTTACCATCAACTAAGGTCATCCGAAGACCAGTATTAGTTGCAAAGCGATTTAGAAAAGGTGTGGCAGGTGGCAGTTGATGCTAAATAACGAAAAGTGTGGGGTGATCCAAAAGAAATCCGTTGGAATTCGATTACTCGATAAATAGTACAATTCTCAAGGCTGTCAATTCAACTAAGTACCTGGGTGTTAAAATTACGAACAACTTCAGTTGGAAAGACCACATAGATAATATTGTGGGGAAGGTGAGCCAAAGGTTGCGTGTCATTGGCAGGACACTTAGAAGATGCGACAAGTCCACTAAAGAGACAGCTTACACTACACTCGTTCGTCCTCTGTTAGAATATTGCTGCGCGGTGTGGGATCCTTACCAGGTGGGATTGATGGAGGACATCGATAGGGTGCAAAAAAGGGCAGCTCATTTTGTATTATCACATAATAGGGGAGAGAGTGTGGCAGATATGATACGCGTGGTGGGATGGAAGTCAGTAAAGCAAAGACGTTTTTCATCGCAGCGAGATCTATTTACGAAATATCAGTCACCAACTTTCTCTTCCGAATGCGAAAATATTTTGTTGAGCCCAACCAACATAGGTAGGAATGATCATCAAAATAAAGTAAGAGAAATCAGAGCTCGAACAGAAAGGTTTATGTGTTTGTTTTTCCTGTGCGCTGTTCGGGAGTGGAACTGTAGAGAGATAGCATGATTGTGGTTCGATGAACCCTCTGCCAAGCACTTAAATGTGAATTGCAGAGTAGTCATGTAGATGTAGATGTAGGAGAACACATGTATAAATGTATTAAAGTTAGCAAGCTTTTAGAGCCAGTGTCTCCTTCAAGCAAAAGAGTTGAAGGGAAAGGAAGAGGGGTGAAGGAAAAGGATTGGTAAGGTTTAGAAAAAGGGGAGACTTCAAAAATGTCACACAGAATACTGTGTCACGGGATACTTTCTCATCCCATCTAATAAGTCTCCCCTGACCTGGGGTTCCGGGCAACTTTTCCGAAATCCACCCCTTTTCCTAAACTTCACCAATCCTTTCCTTTCACCTCTTTTCCATCCCCTTTAACCCTCCTGCCAGAAGAATAATTCACTGGCTGCAAAAGCTTGCAAACTTCAGTAACTTAATAACTGTTTTCTCCTATCACCACTTGGTGAGTATATTTTTTTTTTTTATCTATAGAATTACATTTTCAAAAATTGATTATTTTTGTTGATATATTTCTCATTGCATTACTGCATGACTATTTTTCTACCTTGAACAGTAACCTTATGCTGTGACAACTTTCATCGAAGCTGATCAACTTGGTGGCAGATTGGACCAGTTTACTGCATGTGTGATCTTACACACAGTTGGAAAATGTTGTATATGAAGTGAGACACATAAGAAATAAGACAGATTTTGTAGCTTTTGTGCACTTCAGAAAATATGTCTCAATTTATAGTAACTATTTTCAACGTAAGACTTAACTGAATCCACATGTACCTAAATTCCTTTCTTTCACTGCTCAAAACATTACTGTGAGAATTTACAGGTGCACTGCCCTCCTTGGCTTTTCAGCAGTGTGTCAGAACCTGTCTGTTGTAAACTGGTCATCTCCTGCCACTGAGTTGATCAATTCTGATGGAACTTATAATGCCATAAAGACACAATTCAGGATAGAAACAGTTGTTTACTAATAAGTTATGATAAATATTTCCATAGTTACATGAGCAGTCACTTATCTTGTGTTCTGTACTACCATTTTCCATCCCAGTAATAGCTGAATTTCAATATCAGTAGTACAAATTATACATTTCCCCCCTTCATGGCATGGTAAATCATTGAATAATATTGTAGCTGCAAGGCACAAGCACAGTAATATCAATGACCTGGCAAAGGAATTGACGTTGCCTTGTTCAAAGAAGGCATATCATTATAAATAGAACTGACTTGGGAGGGGGGGGGGGGGGGTGTCACAAACAGTCACAATTGTTGGATTGGCTTTTGATACCAACTACACTTGAATAAAGTGCTCTGTTTCACCACAGTATCATTTCTCGCGACAAATTATGAAGAGAATAAACAAACTAACTGTTACAGGCTCTGTTAAGCGACTGAAGACTGTAGTAATCATGGGCATCAGTCTAAGTGCTCAGGTCCTTAAAAGACACAGTGCATCTTCTACCATGCTGAAGAGAAACATTTCTGGATCCTTCCCCCACCCCTACCCCCTTCCCCTTGGATTCCTTTTCTTGTGAAGAATACACACCTGTCAAAATTAGGACAGCCCATGGCCCAAAGCCAAAATTAAAACCGTGAATAGTAGAGAAGATATTCCTATTGGCATAACTTGCATAAAAAGCTTCCAGAACTGCTTCCCTCATACAAGCATTTTCAAGTATAAAAAGCATGTATCATTTTACATGTTGACAAAATGGTAAAGTATTTCATTTGTGCAGAATGCTCAGTGCAAATAACCACAAGCAGCCAATAACAACATTAACATTTTCACATTTCACTTTATTACCATTACAACACACTGTTGTCAGAACCTAAAGCTGAAAAAAGTTCCTCTAAATTCAGGTTAGAGTTGTGGTGCTTTTCACTCACTATATGACACAAATGCATTATGTTCACATGGTAATATGAGTTTAGTTGCCACATATTAGAGCACGACTTAATTTCACTGAAAGGCACATCTGATAAAAATTGCAGCAGCCACAAAATTATCTGCACTAACAGAGTTATTTAGGAAGATGCCAATAACAATGGTCAGATCAGTCCCTTACACAATGGAATCATGCTGCATATAAAGAACAGAACTAATATCAAGCAACATTTGTTTAGCGTTACCATAGAAAAGTACCATTTCAAGAAACTTCTGGAATTATAGGTAAAGTAAATCAGTACAGCAATTAACATAGTGGCAATTAAAGCCACTTTTTATGAAAAAATAAAAATGTTCAATTAATTTGTTTTATAAATAATTCAAAAGCTAAGATCGCGTACATACTGTTTACTGGATAAAAGGTTTCAACACACTAAAGGTGCCAACATTGGATCTGAATGTAGATTATCATTTATAAACTACATTCAGATTCAATGATGGAACCTTTAGTGTGTTGAAAACAGTTATCCAGTAAACAGTATTTAAGCGATCTTGGCTTTTGAATTATTTCTACAACAGAGTGATCACCCCACTATGCACTACGTGTTCACTGCATAATTTAGGCCACCATCTCCACCCTGATAATATCAGGCCTCACTGAAGCCATTTTAAATCAATAAATTCATCTCTGGACTGAGAAAACATGAACTAAACCATTTGTCCAACACTGAAGTGGCTGATAAGGTTTGTTTGGTACAACAACAAAGAAAATATAATGAAAGTATAAAGAAATTTCACACTTTAATTTAAGCAACCAAACACACATTTCGTTTCCAAATGCTGATATCTGACACTTAGCTGAACTTATTATCATTTCAGTCAAAAACTACATTGCTCTATCAATAACTTAAAACTATCATCAATCCAAAGACTGGTCTGAACATCACAGTTCATGGTCCTGTCAAAATTCATACACCATTGCCTTCCTCTGATCTTCAAACAGACTAACAAAGCTATTTACAAGGCACCTACAATTTAATGTGTAATTTGAACCACAGAGCACCTCTGTATTTTTCCTACCAATGAACTGTACCAGATGTGAAAGAAGTTGGAAGTGACAGACAAAAATCCTAGGACCGACTAGGGATTGAACCTATAATTTGTGGAGTCATAGTCTGTCACTTTACCACTGAGACACTGAGCCACCAAGCCACATAATATCATTACCCACATTAAAATAATAATAATAATAATAATAATACCACACGTGGCCAGAAGGTAAAAACTGTGTGTCACATTGAAACACACCAAATGGAAGGCTCGACTTGCTATAATATCACTCTTACAGTAAATATGATATTTTTCTTTTGTGATCTCTATTCCAAATGTAATGTATATATCGTGAAAACATGAAAGCTCTAAATTCTTAACCAAGCTACTTTTTCATAGCTTTATTATCCACCACATTTTTTCTGGATTGCTGATTAAGACTGTAAACACAAGGTTCATCAAACATTTTCTTTAGTGAAAACATCAAATTTATGATCTTCTAACTATACTCTTACCTCAAAATTTGATCTCACCAGTATTTGTTTCTTGTTTTATGATTGATTTACCTCATTTGAAATACCTCACTTGTGTCTTAATGAATAACATGTTATCTTGTCTGAAAACGGAGTGATTCAAAAGTTATCTTTATTCAAAACTAGCCAAGAAACCTGGTATTGCCCAGGTATATATTTGTAGCTGCACCAGAGACTTCGTATGTGTCGAATTTATTTTTGATTTGGGAAGCTTCTTTGTATGTAACATCTGAAGCAGTATGATCGTGGACGTGAATGAAGAGACTGTCACTAACAACGGAAAGGGCTGCACAGAGCTAGCCATGCGAAAAGCAACTGAAACTAAGGACCATTCCCACAACATACAGCATCTGGTCTCATGCTTTGCTTATGGTCACAACACAGTGTAAGCTCACCAGGAATTATACACATTTAAAGTGAGACGGTAAACTAAGCAGGAATCGGGGTATAAAAACTCACTTGCCTGTCACATTCCTGTCAATATTTTCCCTCTTATTACATTACACTGAAGAGAAATAACTAAAAGCCTCTGTGGGTGATGAGGGTGAAGGGTTCCAACAACCGAAATAATCCACGACACACTCAATCAGAGTTATGTCGCATTTTACTTTTGGAAGGAGTTTCCAAAGACTGAGCTAAAGTGTGATGTTCTCAAGCTGCAGCAAGTCTCACCTCACAGTCTTCTGGAGACCACACAGTCCTCAGTCTTTTAGCCATTCTGGTAGATTCAGAAAAACTTGACCAGTTTCTTGGCATTTTTATTTGTAAACAAAATTAAATCAAAATATAATGAGTGGGCACCCAAATCACAAAGCAAGCTTAATAAATTCATTTTTCCTAGCAAAGAATATAAATAAAATTTATAAAAAGAACCAAAGCAATGTTGTTAGGTTTCTGATACACAAAGCGAAATTTGGGAATCCGTGTATCCTAGCCAAGTAAATCTGCTGTTAGTTTGCATTCATAAAGTGTTATAATTTTGACAAAAAAAATTATATATGTGCCCCAGGCTATGCTCAAGTTACCTGTGAGGCCCTCATGAAAATTCCTGAAGTAGTTTTGGAGACTGCATCTTCGAACATACAGACATGATGCTTTTAGATAAAATATCTTTTTTCTGCGATCCTATTCTGATTAAATAAAAAAGCCTACATGTTGCTCCAAGCTACACTCAAGTTATCTGCAAAAACTGCATGCAAATTCATATAAGTTCTGGATATTAGTGTGTTGAAAAAGACAGACACAATGACTTCACAGTTTCATTATTAGTAAAGATTGCTGTTTTCTAGAATGTTAAAATCTCCAAATTTAATCATTTCTAAAATTCAGTTGTAGCTGCTTGAAGCCCAACTTTTTTTCTTTTAACTGCTTACTCCAACATAAAACTGGCGAGAGGTAGAAATGGGCCCTGTAGGGGTCTCAGGTACTGTGCCTGTTGAAGACCAGAGGTCATACATCAAGATTGAAACTTTAAGTGGTAAAAACCAGACAGAAATCCACAGTGCATTAAGTTTAGATTGGGGGCGAGTTTACAGTGGACCATAGTACAGTTTCACATTCGATTAATCGTTTTCGTAGTGATCGTATGAGGATAAACAATAATCCGAGACCCAGAAGGCCAAAAATGTCAATAGATGAACAAAATGAGAAACTTGTGGCAGATGCTCTTGAAGAAGATTGCAGTGTGACTTGTGAGGAACACTCTGAAACCAAGGGAGTTTCCCCAAGATCAGTATTCCATATTCTAACAAATGATTGAAGAACAGAAAAATTTCTGCGTATGGGTCCTACACTGCTCGACTGCTGAAGAGAAGCTCTGACCATGAAGGTCAAGGATTCTTGTGTTGAACTATCGGTATTGATGAAAACTTGGATTGGGGTTGGGTTGATTTGGTGGAGGAGACCAAACAGCGAGGTCATAGGTCTCATCGGATTGTGGAAGGATGAGGAAGGAAGTCGGCGATGCCCTTTCAAAGGAACCATCCCAGCATTTGCCTGAACCGATTAAGGGAAATCACAGAAAACCTAAATCAGGATGGCTGGACGCGGGATTGAACCGTCATCCTCCCGAATGTGAGCCCAGTGGGCTACCCACTGCACCACCTCGTCCGGCAAAAATTTGGATAAGAGACTTTGAACGGGAGTTGAAATCACAGTCCAATGAATGGAGGGCGTCTGGTTCTCTGTGCCCAAAAAAATTTCAATGAGCTCAATCAAATGATGATTTTTGGTTAGGATCACCACGGAATCATCGTAACAGTTCTGAGTCCCATGTGTAGCAAGTGTCACAGCAGTGCATTATCATAACTTTGTGCAAAACCTGAGCAGAAAAATAACAAAACCTAAGCTGCAAGGACCTGGTAACTCATTCTCCACTACAATGCTCGCCACATATCAGCAACGTTGGAGCCCAAAAATTGTGTGAAAAGTGTTGCTGGATCCTCCCTACAGTCCGGACATGAGTCCACCAGACCTCTACTTGTTTCCGAAGTTGAAAAAACCTTTGCATGGATGTTGTCATCTTTCTCTGGAAGAGCTTTCTACCACCCTTATCCAAACCATTGAACAGATGAACAGAAGTGGTGTCCTGGATGGCCTAATAGAGCTTCTGAGACATTGAGATAGAGAAGTAGGGAGACTATAGTGAAGGACTGTAAGAGATATGGAAAAAATAAATAAATACATGAATGTTTAAGTAAAAAATTAAATATATCTAAAAACAAAGATGATGTAACTTACCAAGCAAAAGCGTAGGCATGTTGATAGACACACAAACAAACACAAACACACACACAAAATTCAAGCTTTCGCAACCAACGGTTGCTTCGTCAGGAAAGAGGGAAGGAGAGGGGAAGACTAAAGGATGTGGGTTTTAAGGGAGAGGGTAAGGAGTCATTCCAATCCCAGGAGCAGAAAGACTTACCTTACAGGGAAAAAAGGACAGGTATACACTCGCACACACACATATCCATCGGCACATATACAGACACAAGCAGACATTTGTAAATGCAAAGAGTTTGGGCAGCCTCAACTGACATCTTTGCCCAAACTCTTTGACTTTACAAATGTTTGCTTGTGTCTGTATATGTGCGGATGGATATGTGTGCGTGTGCGCGAGTGTATACCTGTCCTTTTTCCCCCTAAGGTAAGTGTTTCCGCTCCCAGGATTGGAATGACTCCTTACCCTCTTCCTTAAAACCCACATCCTTTCGTCTTTCCCTCTCCTTCCCTCTTTCCTGACAAAGCACCCGTTGGTTGCAAAAGCTTGAATTTTGTGTGTGTGTTTGTGTGTCTATCAACATGCTAATGCTTTCACTTGGTAAGTTACATCATCTTTGTTTTTAGATATGTTTTTAGATATATTTTTAGATATATTTTTAGATATATTTTCCCACGTAGAATGTTTCCCTCTATTATATTCATATCATTAAAAAATTAAATAATTATTTGTAAAATATTCCTCATACTTAAATTAGAAAATCTGAGCTCCCAGAAAAACTTTGGCCAGCTGTAAAAATCCCTGTGCAGGATCCAAAATTCTTGTCACATAAAATATCACTATTTGCACCAATTTAAGGACATCATCCATCTATACTTTTATGTTAACACCTAAAATGTAATATCTTTATATTATAAAATTTTGTCCAACATGCAGCTTTAAATATGTGGTGAGCACATAGCCACACTCAGTTGATAGCTAGCATTCAAAGAGCATAGTTACTGACTATTTGTCAACAAGTGGCCACGAAAGCCTTAACAATTTTGTAGCGTAGTTACTGTGTTACATGCTGGCCACTTTGTACATCCAAGCAATGTGTGTCAGGCACTTAACCAGTGCAAATGCTGCATTAATCAGTTTATTAATTTAGTCAGTTGGCATTAAGTGATCATTATGAGTCTGCAACTATACATCAGTGACTGTGTAGGATCCACCTTAATTTGAACAAACAGCTATTTTGATATTTTAACACTATTTCAGCACTGCAGTTAACATGATAACAGAATACAGAGAAACTGCACAACATGTTGACACATACTGTGCCTGAAAATGCCCAGTAAGGCTGAAACTGGCCAATTGTGCAAAGTAATAAACTGAATACTCGTGAAAAACAGCCAAGATGGAAAACTTCAAAATGTCCTTAAACGTATGACAAAGTAGATACTGTTAATAGTTACAGTTTAAAAGTATGAGATGCTTGTAAATGAAGTATGTCAATAATGACTTTATCATGGGACGAGATGATCTCCTTGTAATGTAATTGAACTAAATAAATATCTGTATGCCACTTGGGCACCGAAAGTTAACAATAATTTACAAGCATTCAGGAAAATGTAAAAGTATTTTAATACATTTCTTTTGTTACATGTGAACTTAATATAATCAATTATGCCTGGAGTCATGAGGAAAGTAGAAGCCTTGATGACTACATGACTGAAGGTCCATGTCAAAAGCAGAGCACGAGTGTAAAAAAAGAGAAGGGAAAGAAAGAGAGAAAAGAGAAAGAAAGAAAGAAAGAAAGATAGATAGATAGATAGAGAAGGATAGATGTGGTTGAAGGCTGTGTGATGACGATGATGATGATGACAGGTAACAGTGAGTCAAGCTGAAACCAAGCATCTTCATATTTACCTTAGAAATGAGTGAAAAGTGGTTTAAAAAAAAAGTCATCATCTATATGCATAACAAAGTGACAAGAAAAATGTATCTGTTGTGTTTAGAGTATATATACATCATGAACAACAATGAGCTGAAATTAAAGGCAACGTACATCATATTTTAAGTTTGTGTAATGATAGGATACTAAATAGTGATCAATAATACTGCCAAAAGGTGGTGCCCAGGCCACAGAATACGTAAATATAATGTTTTTCTTTGTGTACAGAGTAATATAAAAATGAAATTTGTGTAAACATTATCTGCAAAACTTTATTTCGTGGGAATAATTTAAATTAGTGCAACATACAATTTGAAAAAAAAAAAAAATTGTAAATAATTACTAAATTTCGTTCTGCATAAATAAGCAGCTCATTTGGTAGAAGATATTATTTTCTTAAAGCATTAATTTAAAATATTGCATATTCTTTGTATTGTTAGTTATTAAACTGAAAATTCTAATTAATATTCCACGATATACTGAATAGTACATGACTCTTACAGTAATCTGAAGGAAAACAAAGTTAGTGTGCATTTTATTACATCTGTAATTTAGTGAAATTTGCTTATTCTGTATTAAGTCTCCCAAGAAACCAATCAATGAAGGTTTATAGTAGGAAAGTTCTGGTGGAATGTAAATACTTTAAGAATGAAGTGAGACTACTTGCCAAAAAGGAAAAGCATCGAGTCATTGACAGGAGCACACAAAAAAGACAGAAAACTAGCTAGCTTTCAGAGTAATTCATTTCTTAAGCTACAGTACACATACAAACATGTCCAAGCACACACTTCCCTGGTCCTAACACAGTGCCAACTGGGTGCAAAATGCTGGGAGTGCATTTCAGCAGGTGCACGAGGACAGGGGGGTGGTTTTGTCAGGTACGGTGAGTAGAGTGAGAGAGAGGTGGGAGGCAGGAAGAGGGATATGAGTTGGGTAGCTAGTGCCTTGGATAGAGGTAGCAGATTTGCTGGCTAGGAATGGGGGTGGCAGGGGCACAGGCTAGGCATGTGATGCACATTAAGGGTGAAGTGGAGAGGCGAACTGGGAGGTGGTGACATGACAGAGGAAGGGGAAGCCACTGGGTGGAGGGTGTGGGGACAAAGTAGACCACCCAGTCGCAAAACATGCAGCTGACCACACCGCTCAATTTCAATGGCTGCTTCACTACCCAAGTCGTCTGGATCCTTCCCTCCACCAGCAGCCTCTCTGAACTATGCATATGGGAGTTATACTTGCAACACAGGCTTAGCTCCCGGAATCATCTGGCATCAATCTCCATTAACCAACTACCCCGACATCCTCCACCTAATGGCTTCCTCTTCCAATTCACTTCTCCATGTCACCTGCATCATGTGCTGTTCTGCTCTGGCTCTAGCACTTGGCTCTACCACCTGCCACCAATCCAACCCGCATTTCTAACCAGCAAACAAGCTGCCTCCCTCCAAGGTGCTAACTGTCTTCCTCCAACCCCTCTTCCTGCCTCCCACCTCTCTCTCCATTTCCCACCCCACCTAACACAATCTCCACTCCACTCAAGTCAACCTGCCAAACTGCATCCCTGGCACTGTGCATGCATCTAGCACTAGGTAACAGCACAGGTGGAGTGTGTGTGTGTGTGTGTGTGTGTGTGTGTGTGTGTGTGTGTGTGTGTGTGTGTGTGACAGAGAGAGAGAGAGATTTACTTTGATAGCAAGTTTTCTGTCTTTTTTATATGTTCCTGCTGATGACTCCACACTTTTCTTTTGATTTTCAGTGAGTGGTCTCCTTTCCTCTTAAAGCAGTTAATGAAGAATTTGTGTTTAGCGAAGATTGTGATGAAAATCTATTTTTTAAGCAATTAAAAGGGTTCATTAAAATTTTGTTTTTGGTGGTAAGGAAATCTATAAATATTAATGCATAGAGAAAAATGACAAAATGTAGAGGCTACCACTGCATACTATAATACCATAACAATACTGATTCTCAAAATTAGAATGTTATTTCAGGAAACCCCAATTCTGAAAAGGAAACACTAAAGGGAATGTGGGAGGTTCATTTTAATTTGAACACTCATTTACTTTGTTTTTTCAACATTGTATTTGAGCACTGTGGTTAACTACAGCTACAGTGGTAAGTAGGAAAGAAGTTCTCACAATTCAAAGCCATGTAGTGAGACTGGCTATGACATGCAGTGTTGAAACAATGCCAGCAGACTGAGGAGCTATGAGTAAGCTATAGGAATGGATTCAACTTTGCAGTCTCAAACGATGGGCACCTTCAATATTTAGGCATGAAACTAAGAACTTTTCCGTATCAAATATTAATAATAAAAAGTGCCTTTGGCATATTAAATGCTAGGGGGAGCCTGAGTGTCAGAGTTTTGTTACCATAATTTCTCTATGTGATAAACTATTTATATTCAGAAACAAATGCCAATTAATAGTCTGCTGAAAAATGCTTGAAGAGTTCCGAAGTTAACATGAAGTATACTAGAAATCTCTGTTAAGTGCTAAGCTCTTCAGTCAGCATTAGGATGTAATCCAAATCTGATCACTGTGCAAACCATGCTGTCAGTTTTCAATAACTTACAGAGTTTTACATTGTCAGACTGTTTGATGGTGTTTGTTAATAAATGCACTGTCATGACATCCCAGAATTTATTTAAAGTACCCCTGCTTCCATTCATCATCTCACACACAGGCTGTCTGCATCTCTGGATGAATCCGATGTACTACGAGAATTGCTTCAAGGGACTGCATCAATGAGAGGATTCCACAGAACAAAAAGCAGGAAGTCCTACACACCAATTCACTAATCTGGTCCAGTAAAGGGTTAACTTAACTTCTGCAATCTGAAATGGGAAGGAAGACCAGTTGTACTGTATGTTGCCTATACCACTTTCTATGAACTCGTGGCTAGATTGACAAATATTTATGGAGATTTAGTACCACAGTGGAGGACTTACAAGTGCTTACATTACGTAAAGCTCTGTGTCACCAGGATCTATTACTGCCATTTTCTGTGAGATTACTGACCTTTTAAATGAAGCACTGAATATTAATTTACAGTTGATCATCATTGCAACTGATAATATTGATAAACATATATAAATGTGAGAACCTAACTTCAAAATGGTGCATGAAACTCACATAGAAAGTGCTTCAAATCATATTTCATCGGTAAATAAAAACTGGTCCAAAAAAGACTAAGGAGAAGCCTAGAAGCATGTCATTTACATTCAAAAGCAATCATTTTTACAAGCGTTTTCATACTAACATGGTAGCACATACAGCAACATGTTTTATTTCATCTACCTGAGACCTGAATATGTTAAATCATGACAATGAGAAAACTTAAAATTATTTCTTGTGGAAAATTTATACGTAACTAGCTGACAAACCCGGCATTGCCTGGGTGTTCATTTTGCCAATTTTCTATTAGAATCAAAAACAAAAAGATGAACTGTGTTTGTCAGAAAGTATAGAAAAAATTTCTTTTCCATGTATTCGTGAAAACACCTTTGAAATGATGAAACAACTGTACAAAGAACTATGCACAATTTACAAATGTGTAAGTACAGTATCCAAATTAAGAAACCTTTTCTCTACCAGTTTTTGCGTGCTGAGCCCAGCTGCTTCACATGTTTACAAACATCTCTATGGCAACATCTCTTCACAGTTCTGTAGATGGCTACTGCTTTCACCTACAGTTGTTTGCACTTTGCAGTTGTATGCTGTAAAAAGTACTGCCAGGTGTTGACCTGACTGTAGAGTGTCTTAGCAGTAAAGAGTAAATGTACTAAAACTTCATGCATGATGCCATCAGCATTTTTTCACATACCTCAGTGCTTATGACATCATATCTCTTGAACTGCGTGTCGCACAATGATATGTTTTTGCAGGTACATTCAGAGGCATATGTGTATAATGTCCTTTTTTCCCCCTAAGGTAAGTCTTTCCGCTCCCGGGATTGGAATGACTCCTTACCCTCTCCCTTAAAACCCACATCCTTTCGTCTTTCCCTCCCCTTCCCTCTTTTCTGACGAGGCAACCGTTGGTTGCGAAAGCTAGAATTTTGTGTGTATGTTTGTGTGTCTATCGACATGCCAGCGCTTTCGTTTGGTAAGTCACATCATCTTTGTTTTTAGATATATTTTTCCCGCGTGGAATGTTTCCCTCTATTAATTCATATATATATATATATAAAAAAATAAACAAAGATGATGTGACTTACCAAATGAAAGTGCTGGCAGGTCGACAGACACACAAACATACACACAAAATTCAAGCTTTCGCAACAAACTGTTGCCTCATCAGGAAAGAGGGAAGGAGAGGGAAAGACGAAAGGATGTGGGTTTTAAGGGAGAGGGTAAGGAGTCATTCCAATCCCGGGAGCGGAAAGACTTACCTTAGGGGGAAAAAAGGACGGGTATACACTCGCACACACACACATATCCATCCACACATATACAGACACAAGCAGACATATTTAAAGACCAAATATGTCTGCTTGTGTCTGTATATGTGTGGATGGATATGTGTGTATGTGCGCGAGTGTATACCCGTCCTTTTTTCCCTCTAAGGTAAGTCTTTCCGCTCCCGGGATTGGAATGACTCCTTGCCCTCTCCCTTAAAACCCACATCCTTTCGTCTTTCCCTCTCCTTCCCTCTTTCCTGATGAGGCAACAGTTTGTTGCGAAAGCTTGAATTTTGTGTGTGTGTTTGTGTTTGTTTGTGTGTCTGTCGACCTGCCAGCACTTTCATTTGTTAAGTCACATCATCTTTGTTTTTAGATATATATTTCCTACGTGGAATGTTTCCCTCTATTACGGAATGGACAGTGTCTTGAAAGGAGGATACAAGATGAACATCAACAAAAGCAAAACGAGGATAATGGAATGTAGTCGATTTAAGTTGGGTGATGCTGAGGGAATTAGATTAGGAAATGAGACACTTAAAGTAGTAGATGAGTGTATATATAGTTTGATGCAGTTCTCCATGCTACGCTATCCTGTGCAAGCTTCTTCATCTCCCAAGACCTACTGCAACCTACATCCTTCTGAATCTGCTTAGTGTATTCATCTTTTGGTCTCCCTCTACAATTTTTACCCTCCACGCTACCCTCCAATACTAAATTGGTGATCCCTTCATGCCTCAGAACATGTCCTACCAACCAATCCCTTCTTCTAGTCAAGTTGTGCCACAAACTTCTCTTCTCCCCAATCCTGTTCAATACCTCCTCATTAGTTATGTTATCTACCCATCTAATCTTCAGCATTCTTCTGTAGCACTACATTTTGAAAGCTCCTATTCTCTTCTTGTCCAAACTATTTACCGTCCATGTTTCAGTTCCATACACGGCTACACTCCATACAAACACTTTCAGAAAAGACTTCGTGACACTTAAATCTATACCCGATGTTAGCAAATTTATCTTCTTCAGAAACGCTTTCCTTGCCATTGCCAGTCTACATTTTGTATGCTCTCTACTTCAACCATCATCAGTTATTTTGCTCCCCAAATAGCAAAACTCCTTTACTACTTTAAGTGTCTCATTTCCTAATCTAATTCCTCCAGCATCACCTGATTTAATTCGACTATATTCCATTATCCTCGTTTTGCTTTTGTTAATGTTCATCTTACATCCTCCTTTCAAGACACTGTCCATTCCCTTCAGCTGCTCTTGCAAGTCCTTTGCTATCTCTAACAGAATTACAATGTCATCAGCGAACCTCAAAGTCCTTCTCCATGGATTTTAATACCTACTCCGAATTTTTCTTTTGTTTCCTTTACTTCTTGCTCAATATACAGATTGAATAACATCAGGGATAGGCTACAACCCTGTCTCACTCCCTTCTCAACCACTGTTTCCCTTCCATGCCCCTCGAATCCTGTAACTGCTATCTAGTTTCTGTACAAATGGTAAATAGCCTTTCACTCCCTATGTTTTACTCCTGCCACCTTCAGAATTTGAAAGAGTATTCCAGTCAACACCGTCAAAAGCTTTCTCTAAGTATGCAAATGCTAGAAACGTGGATTTGCCTTTCCTTAATCTATCTTCTAAGATTAGTTGTAGGGTCAGTGTTGCCTCACGTGTCCCAACAACATTTCTACGGAATCCAAACAGATCTTCCCCGAGGTCGGCTTCTATGAGTTTTTCCATTCATCTGTAAAGAATTTGTGTTAGTATTTTGCAGCTGTGACTTATTAAACTCATAGTTCAGTAATTTTCACATCTGTCAACACCTGCTTTCTTTGGAATTGGAATTGATTTATGAGTACCTTCATTTGGAGACTGTTCCAGTCGACCAGGAAAGGAGGAGTCAAAAGGATTGAACAAGTTTAGAACATCTTAAAGCTAAAGACAATCTAGGAATCATTAAGTGGCTTATGGTTGGAAACTATGTCTGAGTGTTTTTTCTGCTTCCGTTATGACACAAGAAACAAAATTACTCCAAACAGTCAAGGAGACATACTCTTCTTGAATGAGATTAGAAACACAAATATTTCAAATTAATTTCAACAGAAGAGTTTGGGTTTGATAACATACAAAGGCAATAAATCCACTGTTGCATGGGACCAGTCCACAGAATTCTTTCAAGGGAGGAAGGCAACAGTAGAAACAAATGAAGTACCACAGAACATCTCTCGAAGGCCATCGAAGGCCACTGCAAAACAATGACTTTGAGATGGTAGCTTCCAAATGAGGAGCTGATGTGAGAGAGACAGGTCAAATTCAATGATCAAACACATTTCAGGTAATTTGACAAACCTCGACTATTACTCTGAAGTTGTGCTTCTTCAAAGTGAAGAGCTACACATGCGTAACATTTGTAAATCATACAACACTAATGCATCATATTCTCCTTTCGAAATAACCGTAGCTGTGGCTTTGACAGACCCACCAAATTTTTGCATCATTTAGAGCTGAATCAGTGACTCAAGAAATATTTAGTCATGGGGTATTACATAGTTATTTATGCACATGCCGTACCTGTTGAAGTATGGTATTGTTGTTCCTGCCATCTTCACATTGTCGCAGCCAAGGAAGAACAACAACCCATAACAGGCTAGACATATTGTGTTAGAGATCAGAACAAACTGCACAGCACCCCTAGGTCGCAGTTCCAAACGTTTAAGGAGGCAGCCACCCATGAAGATGCCGATACAGGCTCCAGGTATTGCTATTGAACCTGCAAGGCAATGATAAAGATAACTTTCAAGAAAAAAATGAATACACAAAGTGCACAATTTTAGTATTTGCAACAGAGCCAGTGAAAGATTCACTAGCTTCCAGAATATGGAACACTCTTATATCTAGACAAATAAAAAAGAAATAATGAATAAGAAAAATGAACATTCATAGAGGTACATGGCAAATTCTTGAATGTCTGTAAGTCCAAAAATGCACTGCAAATCTGAGTTGGAAGTTAGCTATGAAAAGCAAACAATAGAGGAGATGCACTGAAGCTTAACTTGTTAGAGTGAGGTGATTAGAGATGAACTTGCTTACACAAAGAAAGCTGTGGTGTTGTTATATGAGTAACTGCAGTATTTATAGATTGATTTAGTGAACCTACAGAGGAAAACATTACGCTAGGTAATGAGCATTTTAAAGTCGCCCGTCTAAAATACAAATACAATGTCATAAATGAAAACTTTATCCTACACCGTGCAAATTGGATTTGAATACACATGAAATTGACTATTTGTAACTTCTTAGGTTTTCAAATACCATCCATATGCTGGATTTTCAATGTTAACTGCCATACCACGTGTCCCATAATTCAACTTTCGGATCGCTTTACTGCCTCATTCCTTTATAAGATCCCCATTTTTCCTTCATCATTTTCTTTTACTTTTTCCTGAAGATAGACTCCCATATTACAGTACAATAGACAGTGAGTTTTTCTCCTTTTGCATATCAAAAGCATTTCATTCTTTTTTTGGCTGCCTGCCTGGTACACCAGAAGGTACACATTAAGAATATATTTTAGTTAGTTTTGCACATATATACAACTGATGTCCAATTATTTTTTGACCATTGGGAAGAGTGTTACTGATTCCAGCGCTATATATGCATTACATGCTTCTCATTCAGTTCGACATTACCTCTCAAACCTTAAAGTTGTCAGGGAAAGTATTCCCACATAGATATTCTTTCAACTTTGGAAACAAATGAAAACCATAGGGTGCAACATATGGAGTGTATGAAGAAAGTGTAAACTTTACATCCAAAAGATTGAGGGCTCCACTGTGCAATATGCACAATCTGCAGACAACTTTTGTCACACAGTAAACAAATATGGTCATAGCACTAGCTGATATGTAACACTGTACTCATAATATGTCATCAGTTGTGTTAAAACTTTCACTTATTCAAGATACTTAAAGGAATGACCATCTACCTTAAAATATATGTATCAACTTATAATAAATGACAGCAATGTGAAGCTCAAATGCAACTTTTCTCTTTATACAGACCTGTAAATACACTGGCTTGACTTTTTCCAAGACTGAACTGCGTCTCCAGGTATTTTGGTAGGAACACAACAAAACCCGATACAATAATAAGTTCCATACAGGCACCCAAACAAGTAACCACGTAAACAGGATTGCACACAAGTCGCCACATTGAGCGTGGAATGTCTACAACAAAAATAATAAAAATCATTGTGGGAACTGATTAAATAGTTCATAAAGTGCAGATCATAAGGTAAAAATAATTGGTGTCAGTCATCACCAAGTTTAAAGAGTAAAGTCAATATTTAACACAGCAATGAAATGCAACAACTATTATCTCATTATTAACCACGTGAACAGCAAAACGAACAGTCTTGCAAACAGTTAATAAGACTTCATTCAAAATGTTACCCCCCACTAAATTGATCTTTTCATCTCAACATCAAACTTAATAAGTACTAAATAGTAAGTAAATATAAAATTTCCTTTTTTGTGCAGATTTCATGCTGTATTCTGAGTTGGTCAGATAACTGACTTATTTCTCCCACTAAATTTGTACAGGAACAAAAATGCTTACATGGTGGCAGACAAATCAAATTAAATGTTCATATAAATATAAAATATTATAAATTAAAAGCACAAAATTGTGTGTTTTACAAAGCATTATAACCATGAAGGTGTTCTACCAAGAAGTGATGGAAGAATCAATTACTGCAATAAAAAATATCAGTACTGTCATCAAAAGAGATAAATTAATAAATGTCCATTAACCATCAATCTCACCTTTTATATCTTTCCCATAGCCTGAATCATTTGTTTGCCCACAAGACGTGTTTGGGTCTGTAGACTTATGTGGCCTAGGGGCATCTGGTGGACGAGCTTTTTCCAACATACGAATTTTCTCTTTTTCTCTCTAGTGAAGAACAGAAGCATAGGTAGTTAATAATCTGTCATAAAATACAGCAGGATTCATTTTACTGCTAAGAGACTAAAAATGAGAAAAGGTAAAAAAAATAAATCGAAAATCGGAACTTAAAGTGTAGAATTAAAATTAACTGATAAACACTCTCCCAAAAAAAAGGACAAATCAACATTCAGCAAGATGAATTTCATGCTTTCAGAACCAATGGTTTTTCAAGAATGAATGTTTTTTTTCTTCAACTATTTTTGGGACATTTTGTAAAATTTCTCAATAGATTACATAGTTTCTTTTCTGTTAACACCCTCACTACCCATTTCTTAATATTTGTCACACTTGTTTTCAGCTATAGAAAAACCTTGATTGATTCTGAAAATATCAGATTTGTCCATGTTTATGTTTGTGTCTCACTGTCACAGTATCATCACTCATATGCATAAAATATTACAGAAAAAAAATAACATAGAAACTGACACTTTTAAATTACTTTATTTCTAATTTATCTTCGTATGTGTGTAAAGCTTGTAAAATAAAATGAACCAAAGGTTTTGCATTGCCCTTAAGTGAATTTTCAATTGGAGGATTTTTCCATAATGATTATGAAAAAATCTATGCTTTGCAGCATGTTTGATTGATTGTTTGGCAAGTTACAAAAGTGTGCCAAACTGGAACAAGTACCATGTTACCTGCCTTTCCGAAGCACAGCTCTGCCAATCTAAACATCTGCAGGCTGATTTAACTTCAATTTCCTACTAGCTTCTTTCCATTTCTTTCAAGCCCTGCAATGATGGTGATGTGAAAAATCAATCTACCTGCTACATTCGTATACCTAGAAGTGCTGGTCTCACATTACTGTATGGAGCTCTGTAGAATTTTGAAAGAATGAAGGGAATCGAAAGGTGATTTTCAGCTTATCAAACCACTATCATTGTGAAAAGAAAAAGTAACCACTTTTACACAATTCTGAGCTCTTGAAATAAACTAAAGAGAAATTTGGGATATTTTTCTCACATACAAGTAAACTCTTTCTTTCATATAAGTATGCTGTGTAGTATTCCACTCAATGTTTAAGCATCATTTCCAGTGAAAGGTGGTAAATTTTTTAATATGTTCAAATGAACATAGGAACTTATTCAGAAAAATATGAGGGTGGTCTGATGTGTGGAAAATTTCCATGAAAGAATGGAACATTTTTGTTGTGCCTTCATGATTGGTAAGCTTGATTATTCTAAGAATTGTGCATAGAATTTCAACAATGTATAGCATACAGTTCAGTACAGTTCATTACGGACAGCATCCGAATTGATCAGTGTGTCGACTGCGATTGAAAATGGGCAAAACCAAGTTTTGTGCTGTTACTAAACATTTTCGTTTGAGGGCCTGGACTGCCACTCAAATCAAAACAGAATTGGATGATGTTCACATACACTCTGGACCAACACTAAAGACCATTTGCTTGGTAATTAATAAATTGGCAATGTTTTGTTGCCATCTGCAAGACTTTTTGTGTTGATGTTTGACTGCTAATGAAACCCGGATCTATTGTTACATACCAAGGTCAAAATGGCAGTCAAATCAATGGACAAAGGCTGGTAAAAGTGCACCGAAGAAGGTAAAGACTTTTTGTCAAGCAGCGAGGTGATGGCACTGTTTTTAGGAATTCGCAAGGAATAATTCCCTTAGATTACTTAGAACGAGGCAAAGTTAATAACTGGATGCTATTATGCTACACTGCTGCCCTGTTTTCAACTGGCATTGGCCGAAAAAGGCCTAGGTTGGCATGCAAAAAACCTACTCTTTCGCCAAGATAATGCAAAATCACACAAATCACCAATAACAACAGCAAAAATGCATAAAATGGGTTTTGAATTGGTTCCTCATCTATCCTACTCATCAAACATAGCCCAAAGTGACTTCTTCCTGTTCCCTAACTTGACACTTTGGCTTTCCAGGAGGAAATTTTCATAAAATGAGGAAATGATAGTTGCACTCAATGAGTACTGTGGCCGACAAGAGCACTGTGATTCCATATTTGCTGCTAAAGGGACACACCCAGAGTGAGCTTGCACATGCACCGACCACTGACTGCACTCAATCTTAGTGACAGTAGTTAAATGGAGGCTTCAAACGGTCAAAGAGGCGTATTTCCTGACAGTGGAAAGAGTGCAAGGAGCAAAGATTGATTGAATAATGGCACAAGTGTATGGAGAATACTGCATGTCCATTGGGACGGTCAAACCGGGCTAGGAGCAGGAGTGTGCAGAACAAAAGGCTCGACTTGTTTTCAAATCTGCATCCGGCCATCAAGATTTAGATTCTTCCTGATTTCCCTAAGGAATTACTGAGATGACTCCTTTGAAATGGCATGGCTAATTTCCTTCTCCATCTTTAAAACAATCTCAGCTTGTGCTCCATCTCTAACAGCTTCACTGATGACAGGACATTAAACCCTAACCTTCCTTCCTTCCTTCAAGGGTCAAGTGATTGTCGGAAGGACGGATGTCATTGGCCAATGATGCACAGGCTGGAACACCACACTGTTTTACTGATGCCATTACCCAGCAGCAACATGCTCTCATTACTCATGAGTGGTGAGTTATGAAACCAGCCATTGTTGCAGAGGTCAGATTAAGCATCAGAAATGTTCATGCCATCATTAAGGACACCTTGAAATTTTGCAAAGTGTGCGCCCAGTGAGTGTCTTGCACTCAATCAACACAGGAAGCATGTCAAATGAAACTCTCCATGGCACACCTGCAGTGCAATGCCAAGGAAGGGATTGAGTTCCTATCACAAGTGTTCACCGGTTCACCGGAAATGAGACAATGTGTCGTCACTTTCAACCAGAGGCAAAGCATTTAAGTCCCCAGTGGAAGAATACAGAGTCAACACAACCAAAAATGATACACTTCACCATTTTGCTCTTTGTTTTGAGTCCTTCATTCTTTTCAGCATGACTGACTGCAGTGGATGGTTGGCACATGCATGTACTTGCTCTGGTGCCACAGGGATGTGCCTGTCTCCCTCTAGCAGTGAGTTTGTTATCTCAGCACTCTCACAGGGACCACACCTCGTTCCACAGGCAACAACATTACAATCTTTTCAGCTGTTTTCATTTTACAGTCTCTGGCTCATTTCTTTTTCATTGCACCTTATGCTTCAGGAAGACACAGTCCATGTATTTTTCTTTACGTCCAGTGCTCTGTCAGGTGAGATACTGGAAAAAGTAGTTTTTGATTCAAGGCTAACAAACCACACAAAGTCAATATCTATTAACAAAATGGACAATTCAATATCTGGCATAACAGCCCTCTTCCACAACCACAGAAAACAAAAGCAAACTATACCAAAATAAAAATTTAAATACCATAAAACTATCATCAAAAACATAATTCTAGCACATAACATGGTAGTATCCAGATATTGGTCATTTTCCCCATGACTGGAAGATGGTTCATGTACCTGATCCCCTTCGGCATTGTGCAGTTTATGTTGCATAAAGAGCAGGTACCATCTTGTTTTGCTTGGTAGGTAAATTTTAATCTTTTTAATATTTGACACCCACTGAAACTTGCTATTATGCTTACAATTCTGGTATTATTATTATTTTTTTTTTTTTTTTTTTTTTTTTTTTTTTTTTTTTTTAATTTCACACAAGTACCTCACCTTATTCTAACTCAGATTTGCACCTATAATCAACAGATGTGAACCATTTGTGGTGTGTGCAGTGCACTCTTTATCTGTTTTCCTGCTATATCAATGCTACTGCATCTATGACTGATAAAGCAAACTCATGTTTCGGTAATGCACTGCATTCACTATGATAGAAAGAAAATAAAAAGTGCATTCAGTTAAGATAAGATTACAGTTTTTTAGAATAGTTTTTTTATATATTTAAAAACTTCTGTTAGCTAATGTATTTTAGTTTTGTCTTCTTTGGTTTCTGATAACACAGTACAGGGATGTTGGTTGACACCAGTTTCACAATTGTGAATTAACATTTGCTCTCTGCTTTTCAGTCAATAGTCTACCAAATTAGTCAGTTCTCTTCCATTGCATATGAAAATTGAATAGGACAGGTACTGCCTATCACTGGTATTAAGTAATTTCCAACATGTGTTATACAGTAACTTGTAAGTGGCAAGCTTTCAGAGCCAGTTCTTTCTTCAGGCAGAAGCGTTGAAGGGAAAAGGACTGGAGAGGTCTAGGAAAAGGGCTAGATTTCAGGAAAGTCATACGCAACTGCTCAAAATTGTATTTAGCTGATGCGACAGAGAAAATGGAGGGAAACTAGAGACAAATGTTCAAGAGTTCAGCTCAATGTCAACAACTTATTTCATATGCAATTGTAGTGTTGTAAAATTCCCGGGAATTTAAAACTGAAGAAATATTCCCAGGGAATATTGCTGGCAATATTCCAAAAATTCATAAATTCCTGGGAATTTATGATTAATTAGTAAGATAGCTCAAAAAACTGTTAATAGATAAAAGCAGTAATTATATGGTTAAATCTTATATGGGTCTGGACTTAACCTCCTTGTTAGAAATAAACACAATTTTTGATTTTCAATGTTTTAAATATCAAAGAATTAGCACTAGAACTGACAACCGTCAACATTTATGACTCTTACATTTCCTAGAACTGCCAACGTCAAAATAATCAACCTTTAGAAAAACCGAGTTTATAATAATGATATGCCATCTAGTAACTAAAGTTACTAAAACACACAGGAAAGTTTGTTTATTCGATTTATTAAGTCTTCTGTCGGCGTTAGAGGTATTTTAGGCAATTAAGTTTAAAATAAACTCGTGAAAATTTTGTAAACATTAGTCATTGAAAATGACATTTCGGGGAAAAATTATGTGAATAATCCAGCTGAGAGCTATTATTTACTTGAAAATACAAGTGATTTTATTGACATAGAACATGGTAAAATATTAATTAACAATTCTAAAAGTGAAAGTAATTGCAATATTTCAGAAAATAATTTTATAAATCATAATTCATCACATGAAATGAGGAGTCTTTACATTCTGAAAGCGAAACACCTCTAGTCATTCATTTGGAAAAATTAAAAAAAACACTACAGATAATGCACAATTGAGAATTACACCTCCAGAGAGAAATGTGGGGTTTCTACCTGCCTAAAAATGGTAGACCTAGTGAATATTTTAAATTATTTTTTTCCACCAGACTTACGGTAAATGATGTTTTGCATGGATTTTGGGAGGAAATTAATGCATGGAATGATAAATCTTGGGTTAAAATGTACGAATTTACTTAGTTAACCTAGCTTTGAGGTTCTTTAGCTGTTAATAAGTGTTAAAACATTCAAAATCTAAAAATTTTCATAAATTCCCAATTTTTGGAAATCTTTCCATGCCAAAGAAATATTCCTCACAATATTCCCATTTTATAAGTTCCCTCCCACTGGGAATATACTGGGCCACATCACTATGCAATGGGCAACAATATGGCAACCAAGCAAAAAAATTATAGGAATGAGACTGAAGCTTCACTTGACTACTTCTGATCATGTAATTTCTGTTGCAGAAAATAGTGTAAAATAGAGTTCCATGAAATTTAAACTGTTCTTCATGAAGTAGAAATTCAGCCTGAAAACACAGTACAGTAACAGCTCCTTTTTACAGTTTTCAGTGGACTAATCCAAAAAGTTGTAAAATGCAGGGAACTGTAAAAAACAGGAAAGCAAAGGAAATATAACAAGCAAAAATGAATAAATTTCTCTTACTGTTATACTCTTTATATTGTTCAAAATATGAAATTAAAATAATTTAAATTTTGCCTGTTTAAAACATCTGAAATAATTGTTTTTGTTTCTTTCTAACAGCAGTTAGCTCTACTTGTCTCTCCACAGTATACAAAGCATCACAGGCATTATCACCACCTGCTGCACTATCAATGAACTGCCTCAAATGTTAACAGCTTCCATAGCTTCTCTGCTGCTTAGCACAACTGGTTCTTGAAAATAATTATAAAATTATGGTAAATAAAGCTTGTCGCATAATATTGGTTAAATCCTAAAGTTGGCAGTGTTCATAAACAGAGACCAATAGGCATGAAATCTACAGCTTCTTGCCAAAAAGGATGTCACTCTGGTCAGGAACGTCCTGGATGAGAAAGAGTATGGAAAAAGAGTATGGAAATCGTTATCACGTTACAGAGCATCTTGCGGTGGAATGTTTATGTCTGACATCAGTTTATAAGTCCGCCCCGGTAGCTGAGTGGTCAGCGTGACAGACTGTCAATCCTAAGGGCCCGGGTTCGATTCCCGGCTGGGTCGGAGATTTTCTCCGCTCAGGGACTGGGTGTTGTGTTGTCCTAATCATCATCATTTCATCCCCATCGACACGCAGGTCGCCGAAGTGGCGTCAAATCGAAAGACCTGCACCAGGCGAACGGTCTACCCGACGGGAGGCCCTAGCCACACGACATTTCCATTTTATCAGTTTATACCAACTTAAGACTACATGCCTAGTACAAATTAGCATATTTTATGCAGAAGTAACAATGATTAGTGTAAGCCTATTACAGAGATGACTATCTTCAAAAGCAGTGTTTATTTGTATCAATGACTGAAAGTAAATTAAAGCTGTTGTAATGCAATGCAATAAGCAAATGGAAGGTTGCTAGGAGAGTCATTATTGTTAGATCGTGATTATCATTAAGGCAGTGACTCAGTATACTTTCCACTCTTCCAAACACTGTGAACCTATAGTACAGGTGGCCATGACACAACATGCCGACAATGAAAATCCTGCTTCCTGTGCTAACACTACATTACATGACCAATATCTTTGCATATCGTCTGCTTTTTCTGCTTTGTTTCAAGGATGATTTTGAGCAGGAATATGATGCACTTTTTGCAGAAATCTGTATGAAAATCAATGTTAAAGGTCATGGTAATATCAAAGAAAACTTAAAATGCAGAAAATGCTGAAAAACAGAATCATTAACAAGAGGAAAGGGTTGTATTGGGAGAACAGGACTTTTGTTAGGACCGACAAAAAACGAATGTAAAAACTGGGAAAATGTAAAATGCAGCAACGTAAAAAAGGGACTTTACTTCATTTACTTGCATATATAATTCATTAATCTCAGACATTAAAGGCATTATAATCAAAACTCATATAGTTTGTATATATTATGTATCATCATAACCATAGTTTACCTGCAGAGTTTTTGGGAAGGCATAAAATGGAATGGCAACAAGAATCAGTAGGAGGCCACACAAGAGGAAACCTCCCCACCACATTCCCACCCAACGGCGGTCTCCAGGATCTGTGAACAAATAATTTTGTGTGTTGTTTTTTGAAAGAGAGAAAAAAAATCTGTTTCTGAATAATAATGGATTCAGTCAAAATAATACCAAACAAAAAAAAGTCATCAAGGTTTTTTCCATGACTGATGTTTGAGTTATAAATTACTACTTACCATCTTCGTAACTTACGGGTTAATGTAACACATAACAAAAGTATGATCTAATGAATAATAAAATGCAAACACAGGTCTCAATATCTGAGAGCACTGAAGGACTAACAGCCTACTAAACACCTTGCATAAGCCATCTTTCAACTATGAGAAGCTCATTTGCCTATCAGCCAATTTCACTATACATAATGGACTGCATCAATAGTAATATGCAGGTCTCTCCCAACACAGAAAAAAATATTTGCTCCATTGGTTCCACAACATATTTTCACTATCACTATAGAGCAAGAATACTAAACAAAAATGAAGAAATGTGCTCAATCTCTCACACGTAAATGTGTTTTGTATTCATACACACATAAAGGGAAAAGCATGTCGAGTTTCTGAGGACCCAACCTTTTACAAGTACAAGGACCCATCACCACACAGATAATTGAACATGTACACCGATGGCAACACCATGTGATTACTCATACTGACAGATGGGAGGGGAGGATAGTAAAGCAATGTAGCAATTAAACTATCAGGAGGTATGGTGTTCAGATACTGGAAAAGATTAATGGGTCATGGGAAGAAGGAGAGGAGGAGATGTCTACGAGTTTGTTATGGGGAAGGAGTTGTCTGGAAAATGACAAGACTGAAAAATATGAGTGAGGAGGAAGAGGCTAATCAAGATTTTGGCCATGAGCACAGCTCCCATATGTTAGTTAACAGGCACAAGTACTGAAACAGCTGTTAAGCCACTTGTGTTTTAGTGTGCAGAATGTTCAACAACTAGGTAGTTGAGTTTACGGTTCCTACACTTTGGTGTTGACTAGCAGTGGGTACACAGCTGATTAGTTTTCATTCCTACAAAGAAAGCTGCATCATAATTACAGCACAGCCAGTGTATGATATGGATACTTTCACTATGACTCTAGCCTTATTACGGAAAAAAAGAGCACATGACTGATCTGCAGAAGGAGGTGATGAGTGGGTTTATATACAACAGATTTAGAATCAAGATCATCCACAGAAGAAGAAACTGTGCAGTTTAGCATTGGCTGCAGGGTTGGCATAGAGATGGACTAAGTGGGTAACAGATGCTACTTTGACGATGAGGATAGTATTTTGGGTAGGCTCTAGGGCACTGCAAGAGTGTGCTCAATCTGCATGGCATTCAAACTGATGATGTGTGCAAGAGAGAAGGTGAATAAACTTCACACAGCTTGATGGAAGTTGCTGAAAGATGACCGACACTATCTTGTCTTATGACACAGCTGCCTGCACGGCTTGCATAGCCACGTGGAAATCAGGTGGATGCAATATGATCACAAAGCTGCAATGTGCATAGGCTCAATATTTTTCCACAGGCCTCATACTGCGTTGTGATGTAGCTAATTGCCACGTTTCCTTTGCCACACACCTGTTAGGTTGCACCATATTAGAAATGAGCGGATAGAAAGTGATCGGGAATGACCGACACTTACTTGGAATGCTATGCGGATCCATGGCTGTAGCAGATTCTCTCTCATCATTGGACATGTTGAGTAGTAGTCAAAGCACTGGTGCAGGATGTGGTTGCCCTTCACAATGCTCGGGTGGTATTAGATGACAACAGGAGTACTAAGCAGTACAGTTGTGATGGGTTCATCGGAGTCAGAGGAAGTAAGGGCACAGAAAACTATTTCTAGACTATTTGGGCAGGACATTGTCTGTCTGTGACAGTTTTGGTAAGATCATTTCAGATTTTTGGGCAAAAGCAGATGCAAAGCCCATGGGTGCAACTGAGGGCCTTTTTAATGTAGAACAAATGACAACTGTGAAACCTGAGGTACCATTGCTTCTTGGTGGATCTGAAATGGTCTGAGGTTTTTACAGAACCATCTGAGTGTTGGAAATGAACACAAAGTAAAGTATGTCATTGAATTAATGAGAATTTTTGTTTCATTTTGTAAATGGGAATTTCATATGACTCATACTACTTCAGGACAATCTTATAAAGGGTTGGTGTCTGTATTGTACCATTTCTAAAAGCTGATCAACTTACAAATGTAGTAGATTATAAAACTGTAGTAGTCAAATTTGAAATCTGGTAACTGATACACTACAAAGTCCTTACCTATATTAACTATGGTTCCAGAAAAGGAATCCATATGGAATGATAAAAGATAAGCTCCAAGGAGAAATCCTAGGACTGGTCCAAATGCTGCCATGCTGTACATGCAGCCTGCAACAAAAAGACAGAGTGTTAGCTGAATTCTGGTGTGTGAAAATCCAATACAGAACTATATTTAATGTAATAAATGCCCCTCAGATTATTCTGTAACAATTAATTATAACATTACTGGGACTGAAAGTGAAAACTATCTTTGTAACTTAGAGTGACTATTCAGATGGAACAGCCTTGAAGGCCAAAAATAAATTTTTCAAACACTAAACACATTTCCACAGTTTTGGTACACTATGTGCTGAAAACAATTGAATAACTCTCATACAGACCCTCTTGTGTAAAATACAGTATATGCACTACACATAAAATAATAATTAGTACTAAAATAAAGTATATTAACAGATTCAAACTATTTTAGTTGCAGTCAGCAACACTTATTATAAAATGAAGTACTGATCACATGAAACATAAGATTACCAATATAGAGAGAGGCACTTTCTGGTCGAACATGGTCATCTATGTACGTTGTTCCAAGGGTGAAAAGTGGTGAACCTCCACAACCAAGTAAAAGTTGTGCCACTAGGAACAGCATGACGGGGCCAGCTGTTGATGGTGACCCCTGTATGCAGTTGTCACCACGGAGGTTGTTGTGTGGGGCCAACGGTGGTGACGATAGGCCTGAAACAAAATGTTGATGCAGTAACTGTAATTTTAATTCCTTTAAGTTCAGTATTCTGTTAAGCTACATATGCACCATTCCAGTGTATAAAATGAAAGAATAAATTTCTACAAAATAATATCCAGCTGTAACCAGCATGAGGAAGGCAAGAAAAGCTCACATGAGCATACACTAATGATATTAGACCTAATGTAGATAAAATTGTATCAAAAGAATAAAATAAATGGAAAAAAATGCCTTGATTGTGTTTCTTGACTCTTAATCTAAGACTGATATCAACAGCTCAGCTGTAACCACAAGACAGTTGGAAAAATTTTAAAATGAAATATGTTTTACAGAGAGCAGCAATAAAGCTCATCTGCTTGTTAGGTGTTGTCATGCAACAAAAGTTTTAAGCTCATGCATCTTATGACAAGTGATACGGCAGAAATGTAAATGCCTGATTGTAATGTAGACTGTTCACCTCTTGAGGCAGTTTACAGCCACAGAATGATTAAGAAACAATTTTCTCTGTTAACTGTACTTTATTTCTTGAGGAGAATATAACTCTACATTTCCAAGACAATAGTCTTCCAAGAGACTCAATTCAAAGTATTCTGCATGAATATGCAACAATAACAACATTCCCTGTCAAAAGGCATAATAGAGACCATTTGTGTTTGAGGAATAATACTTCCTAATGGTGATTAAAATCACGAATATTGATGTGTTATATCAGAAGTATGTCAATGAAGTTCAGATCTTTCCATTCAAGAGGTGTATAAATGAAATCAGTATTTGAAATTACACACATGGTACTACACATTCTGGCAATGTATTGGGGAGCTTTTAACATATGCAACATTTTTGATAGTTCAAAAACTGTTTATTGAAGGATGGCTCCTTCTTTAGATGGTGCTCTTACCTTTGAAGCACCTGAGAATATATTCGCAAAGCATCAACCTGCCTTTGCCCCTTTCCTTCCTTTACAAGTTTTACAGAGTGTCAGGTGCCAAAATTTGAGGTGCTACAGTTAGAAGTACAAAGGCATGATCTGTACAGAAAACTTTATCCGACATACATACTTTGTTGCTGGAAAATGTTGTGAAGGAAGTACTGGGAACAAATGCTTCAAATAATAATAGACAGTATTCATACATGGTCTATAAGTAATAAATGACTAATGTGGGAGAATTGTACACAGGTCCTAGGTCTGATTCCCAGTAGCCACCTCGTATTTTGCAGTGATTAGATCTGGAACTGCATCCACTCAACCCTTTTAGGCCAACTGAGAAGTTATTTGAGCAAACAAGCAGTAACTCTGAAAAGCAGCTTGTTGAAGCAGTGTCAAATCTGAAGGACTGGGCAGGCCAGCCATCTATAAGCCATTAAGTATGTGCTCAGCCACATATTCAAGATATATATTGTTTGGAAATAAAGATAAAAAGGCTCCTGTAACACATAACTGTTTTCTTCAATGTACAATGTATAATGGACCAATTAAGACCAGTCATATAGCTTTGTTTGCTATACTGGCATTAGGATGGGTAACCATCACCACAATATGTTGTCATAGTACCCAACTCATTTTTTCTATTATTTACAAGCAATAATATCATCAGTCCAGGCAGAAAGCAAACACTTCAAATACATCACACATCACATGTAGATAAACAAATATTCTGGCACATAATCTGATAAATGTTTATTGCACTGTACAAATGCATAAGAAAGGAAGGAAGACAGACTGGGCTTCATTGCTTTGTCAACAATGAGGTTACAACAAACAGAGCACAGGCTGTTTAGACAAGCGTAGGGAAGGAAATCAGGTGTTAGATGAAAAGCAGTTATGTCCTTTTCAAAAGGAGCATCTCAGCATTAATCTTTTATCAACTATCTGCCATGTGAGCTGTGGTGGTAGAGCACTTCTGAGAAAATGTGGAGAATGTGGCAAGTAAGTTTCCTGTTCATGTCACCATAATAAGGGGAAATTTCAATTTGCCAGTAAAACCATGAGAGAAATAATGCTATTAAAATTGATGCCAGAGACAGTGGTTCGTGTGAGAGTGTTTTCAATATCTTATCTGAAAATTACTTTGAATGGGTAATTACAGAACTGACACATGACGGTAATGTCTTAGACCCTGCAGTAACTAACAGACACAAGCTATTCAAATCAGTTAATGCAGGTGAGACCATTAGTGACTGAAAGGTGTTGCAGCATCATTGACTACAAGTGTTAGAAGGAATGTCCAGAAACATTGGAAAATATCTTTCCTCAGAAAAGTGATTTGAAACACACTGCAATTTATCTGAGTAGTCAACATCAAATATTCAGCTCCAAGAAAGAAGATGTGGAACAAAAATTGACGAAATTGAGAAACATTATACAAGACACCTTAGACCAGTATGTGCCGAGCAAGATTGAGGGTGGTGATAAAGACTCATTGTGGTACAATAGATGTGTTACAAAGTTGCTATGAAAACAAAGAGGGTTCCATCACAAATTTAGGTGAAATCAAAGTCTAGTTGACAACCAAAGATGAATTAACTGAAAATTAGTGTAAGGAGAACAATTAGGTAAGTTTTTGATAAATTAAAAAGTAAAATTTCGTCAACTGATCCAACTAAAAATTCTAAATAGTTCTGATCTGTGCTAAGTCAGCAAAAAGATAAAAAACAAAGCATCTAATTAGTTGCTCAGTGGCCATAAAGCCACCAAAATGGAGATGACAGGCAGGACAAAATTCTGAATTACGTATTCCAAAAATGTTTCACTGCAGAGTATCATAGCACAGATCCTCCTTCAATCACTGCAAAAATATCAAAATGGTAGATACTGAGATAAGTGATCACAGAATAGAAAATCAGCTGATATCACTAAATACGGAGAGGCATCAGGACAAGATGAGATACTTTGGACCAAATGAGACACCCTTGAGATTATACAGAGATATTCAAAAGAACCTGCCTTTCCCCCCATCCCAACTCCAATTGCAGCTTGTTACATGTGACTGAAATAATGAAGATGTCCCAGTGATTGTGAAAAAGCACATAATTCATTCCTATTTCCCAGAAGGGTTACCAAATCAATGCAAATAATTTCAGGCTTTTATTGCTGACATCAGTCTGTTGTAGAATTATGGAACATGTTCTGCATTCACACACTATGATATTTCTTAAGAATGAAAATATCCTCCAAAAAAGACCAAAATGATTCTGTAAACAGGGACCTTGTGAAACAGTTTGCTTATTCATCCATGATATTCGGAGTGCTGTAGACAAAGGCGTGCAGCTTGATGCCACGTTCCTTGACTTCCAATAGGAATTTGAAATAGTCAGTCACTGTCATTTAGTGAACAATATACGAATTTACCGAGTACTGAACCCGATTAGTGACTTGATTCAGGACTTTATAAGAGATGACACTCACTCAATACGTTATTTTTAATGGGTTGAAACTGGCAGATGCAAAGGTAGTTTCTGGAGTATGCCAAAGTAGTGTTAGAGGACCTTCATTGTTTATAACACATATAAATGATCTAGTCAAACCTCAGAAGACTGTAGCAAAATGCAGGAAGGCCTGTGGAGGAACAATGCTTGGTGCAGGAATTAGCAGCTGATCCTGAACATAAATAAATGAAACATATTGCATATAAATAGGCAAAGAGATCCATTACTCTTTGATTACATTACTTTTGAAAACTCGCTGGAAGCTGTAACAACTGTAAAATTATGAGAGTGACCATCTGGAGCAACCTGAAGTGGAATGACCACATACAATCAGTTGTAGGAAAATCAAATGCCAAGATGAGATTGATTGGAAGAATCTTACCCAAATATAATTCATTCACAGAAGAAATAGTTTGTGTGTGTGTGTGTGTGAGAGAGAGAGAGAAAGAGAGAGAGAGAGAGAGAGAGAGAGAGATGCTGCATTTCCAAGAGTGTGAATTTCCTCCTACATACATTTTGTGAAATGTCCATGACAAGGAAATCTGATAAATCAGAGCTCATAGAGAAGTTTATCAACAGTCACTCTTCTCACGTACCATTCGCAGATGGAATCACGAAGAGAAAAAGTGACAGTGATACTTGAGGTAACCTAAATCACACACTGTAAGGTGACATGTTAAGTATAGTTGTAGATTTAGATGTAAAAACAATTTAGAGAAATTAAG
Source organism: Schistocerca serialis cubense (assembly GCF_023864345.2). Classification (NCBI taxonomy): domain Eukaryota; kingdom Metazoa; phylum Arthropoda; class Insecta; order Orthoptera; family Acrididae; genus Schistocerca; species Schistocerca serialis. The sequence continues at coordinate 118,912,848 of NC_064639.1, read as the reverse complement.
AGAAATCTAAATCTGAAAGCTTGAAAGGGATATGCAGCCCACTCATTCTGAATATGAGTGCAGCTCCTTGACCAATGCGCAGTCTTACAATTACAGAAGGCTAGGAGGTGGAGACATGGGAAACAAAAGGCTTGGAAACCATTAGAATGCTATAGCATATCACACACATATACATCACTTGACTTATTTTCTCCTTTCATAGGAGACTTTATGTGAAAATTACCCTTAAACTAAATGAATAAATAAGGCACTACTTTACATCATAAACAAAAGTCTCTTCTTACAAGAGAAATTATAGCCAAATGCCCTTCAGTTAAAAACATTTACACCTAAATGATTAAAACACCTGCCAAAATAAGAGTGAAGAGAACAAAAAAAGTATAGATTAAAAATGAATAAAGAAATCTACAGTGGCTCACTGCATCTTTGGTGAAGCTGTTCACATAACACGCAAAATCATTGTTTTATGGCACTAAATAATTAGAGTACACTCTAGCATTCCCATCAGCTGCATCCAAGATTAGAAGACAGGTCAGTTCAGCAATGCATATTTTAAGGCAGAATATCAACAAAAAATGTTTTACAGTCAACAGCCACTATACCCAAAAACCGAGTTTGTGGTCAAGCCCATAAACAGCCACTCTGAAAAGTGTGAATTACTTCACTGCTCTCTCAAACAATTAAAACAGCTACAGTTCACTACATCGTTAACTCCCATTGGCTATCAATTGAAACGTTTTACTATATTTGGGCTGCTACATCTCATAAACAGAAAACTGTGACTCCTCATGCTCAGATGAAAACAATTTGGTCCCGTTAATATAGTTAGCAGCTGTTTCATAAGTGCTAACAATATTACAAAGTGCACATAAAACTTAAGCAACTAAAATTATTACTTTTCAAGATGCAAGTGAAGCTGAATTTCATGTGAGTTTGCACTAATTAATTTAAATATCATTAATGAAGATAATATTTATTATTAGTTCTGCAGTTACAGAATGTTTAAACTAAGTGAAAATGTTTCAGAAGCTCAAAGAAGAAAGATTTTGATGAAGTACCAAAAATTTGTCATATAAAGCACTACTCTAAGTGACTTCCTTTTACAAATAAGCTGACAAAATGGTCATCCACTGATTATTAATATAATTCACTTGTTTGACTTGTTAATCCAGATAATAAGGCCAGTGTCAAATGATTTTTTGACCATTTTATCAGCTTATGTGTACTTACAACGGAGACGACATTGTAATTAGGTGACATACTATGACTGCAACATCCTAAGAAGTAAGAAAAGAAAAATTTAGATTCATATTGGTAGAACATATACTAAACTAATGCAACTCAATAAAACATGGATACTGTTACAAGGGACATTCAGCAATTTACCTACAGATAATTACTATTTAGCATTTATCATAGAAGGGTGCATGTACCGCCCAACCAACAGTATCCCCCCCCCCCCCCTCGCCACCCCATTTGTGTGTGTGTGTGTGTGTGTGTGTGTGTGTGTGTGTGTGTGTAAAAAATCCAGGATGGAATGTACCATATATCTATCATCTACAAGTGAGTGGTTGCCTTTTTGTGTATTAAAAATAGATATTTCAAGAATGGTATTTATACTGTCCCTTGAACTGTCAGCATGAATGTAAATGTTTTGTATCATCTACAAGATGGAATTTATAAAACCATTCAATAAAGTTTACATCAATTTTGTTTGATAGATGATGTAATAACAATGCACTACAATGAGAAAATTGCTGCACTGCAGGTAATATTTTTGAATGTCCCATAAAACTGTATATCAAAACAGTGGCAAATTAGCGTTTGGGGAACACTTACAGAATGCATTCACTCACATTGACTTATCGTCTCTATTAAGTACAGAGTAATACTAGCATGTCTGACTTACACACATCTTCAGAGGACAACAGGAAAAAGTTATTTCACAATAGTCTGCAATTGAAACTGTTTCCAATTTATAATCCAACACTTACAATATCAAAAAGCATTAATGTGAATGAATTTTGAATGGGTACAAAAGTTTGGTCTCTGGGAAATTGTTTTTACTGCTATTATTTTTTTGGCTTGGGCAGGACTTGTTGAGTTGGGATTAACATTTCAGTAACTTGAATGGTAGGGGTTAGCCATTAGCCAATCTGCCAATAACAGTTCTTTTTCAAGTACTACATGCCTGCTGTATTGCCTCTTTTGTAGATACATACAGAACCTCACCAAGCAGGCGGCTGTATACCATCAACATCCCCCTACCTATTTCGGGTTATCTGAACTAGAGATATTCTACAGCCTAAGTACTCCTCTTTCTGGTAACTTCATTTACATCATCAGTAAAATGGTTGGCCACATGTGGCATGGAATACACAAGTGTTCTTCAAAGAATGGAGAGTGCTACTACTTCCCTGACATGCACTATTTATCTATCATGTGGTCTTTCAAACATCTTTGTGATATGATTTGTCAGCAACTTGGACTTTCACACAAATCACATGGAGGATGATACCTCAGGAACATATTTACACGTTCTCCGTTTCTGTGTTATGATATTCAGAGGCTCAGTTGCACCATATAGGATGTCTCAAACCATACTGAGCTTGTAGAGTCAGAGATCAACAATTTCATAATCTTAATCACCTGTGAACTTCAAAGTTCATACATTGTTGTATATAGTTCCTTTTAGCAACACTTACCCTCCTCAGTTTTGCAACTTTCACAAATATTAGTGTATAACTGGAACAGCAGCAGCTAACGCACACCCTCCCTGTCCAAGGAGTGTCCTTTCCGTGTACAGTGTAAGACGAACAAAAGCGACAAGTTTCCACACAGAGTATATAATTAATATAAGTATTATATGAATAAGTAGTTTGTATTAACTGCTCCCCTCCATTAATATTTTCCAAAACCAGTCAATTACCTTTGAACTGTTGATATAAATGAAACATGATGTATGAGTAAGTGATTGCCTTGAGACTTTTTTCACACAAATTTTAAATGACAAAGATGTTGCTGTTCATAACTGCCCTTGTTGACATCATACCATTATGTCATCTTGTATTCTCTTTTTTTCTCTACATACACTATAGGAAAATGTGTTTCCAAGTACATGACAGAAATACTGCGAAAGCAATCATTTAAACTGATATTCAATGTCTTATCTATTTTCCATTATGACTGTCCAATGAGTACATAAGGCCTCCTGTTATGATTTCAATTGGTGAATGTAATTAATGTCATACGAATTCAAATCCTTGTTAAATAATGTTTATAAGAAATGAAACAAGTTACTTTTTATCTTACTGTTAAATATGAATCTACTACTTATTATTACTAATAGACAAAGCATAGCATTTAGGGAAATGGAAGGTTATGATAAGATAAATAAAAACATTAGCAGCATGATAGTTGTAAAATGTCAACTTTCATAGCTGGAATTGTCACAGTTACTAAAAAATTGCGGGCTAGTACACTATTATCGGATGAATTTATTGCTGAAACCCAATGTTTCATCCTCGTCTGCAGTCTGCAAGGGACATCTTCAGAGGAGGGGAGGGGGGGTGGGGGAGGGGAGGCTACAATCCCTATGAAGATTACCTCGACAGACATAAGTAAAGAAGATTTAAACATCCCCTTGACAGCAAGGTCACTAGATTAGACGCAGAGCACAAGCTCCGATAACGAAAGAACGGGGAAGGAAATTGGCCTTGACTTTTCGAAAGAACCTTCCCAGCAGTTACATTTAGGGAAATTATGGTAAACATAAATCTAGATGGTGGGATGGGAATTTGAACTATGGCCCACAGACAAGGCGAGATGCTGGGTTCCAGCAAGAAATTTGCCCAACCACAGCATAACAGCCCAGATAATTTAATAAGTGTAACGTGATACTAACAGTTATTTAAAGAAAACAGAAGCCTCCAAAGATTTCCTCCTCCACCCCCCCCCCCCTTTTCCGTATCCACGATGGAAACACGTACAAAAATGGTTCACGAAATCTTTAACTCCAAAGACATTTTATCAAAATCATATAATTTTTGTTTTATTTAAAAAAAATGTATGTTCATCATTATCTTAATAACTCTATTTTGTTCCTTCAGTCACCATTACTATGGCTATTTTCTTGTTTGTGACTGACCTACTCACACATTTTATACTATGAAATGAGTATTGTTGTCCTAGAGAAGATGTGTGTACTCATACCTTTTCTTCAACATAGAACTGATGGGAAAAAATTGCTCTGTTACCATATGAACAATATTAAGAACTACTTGAAATAAAAGTGATGCTATATTCTTTGGAGAATTTCTAACTGAGCCTAATTTAGAATGAGGATGGATATCTAGCTAAGTAGTCAAGCAAGAATATTAAGGAATGAAACTTTTATTAGCAGATACGTATTAACACTTACTTTCAGCAAGATTACTTTTTATTGTTTGTGTATGTCCAGAGTATGCACTTTAAGTTTGAATAAATACATACAGCAACTTAAAAAAAACTTTCATATCTCATTCCAGCACTCTTTCTGTTGTTATTCAGCAGTCACTTTTCCTGCCATAATACACGCCCTCTATACATTTACATTCCTATATACTAAATTGTCTAATCCACAAACTATGAAATACAGCAACTAATAGATGAGCTTGATGGTATAAAAATGGAATTAAATTAAAAGAAAGAAATCACAACAACAACAAAAACACAGACTTTCTAGTACTAGCATCAATCAAAATACAGGCACAAAGAACGGCAATTTTATCAGCTGAACATGAGAGTCAATCAAGTGAAACTAAAAAATGTTTCAGTGTACCAATACAATGTTTGCTTGACTCCTCTTATTTGTGTATTCATATATGGGATACAGCACCACTATAATGTCCCAATGCAAGCCTGTGTTCCACATCAATAACTACAGGAGGAAATCATTATTTATACTGTATAATCATTTCTGCTTCTTTTCATTATAAACTTAGCATAACACTTGTGTTAAGTACACAAAGGGAATCATAAAATATGAGTTAATGTATACTACTTAGTTACATAAAATATGAAAGATGATGAACATAAAATGAGTGTTTACAATACCTGAAGATAATCTTCCAAGTCCCATGTCCTGTTCCCTCAAAGACACTCCCCTACAAATATTGTCTGAGCTTGAGTTGGCAAGCATCGTGCCCAGATTTGGTTCTGCTATAAAGTGTGGGACCATAAAAACCATGGAACCAATGCCCATGATAACAGAACCTGTGAAAAGTTTTGTGTGTTACTGCCTCATAACATAAATTACACATATAGGATACTGAGAATACTAATATATTACTTAACAAGTGAAGATACAATGATCCCTTGAATCTATCCCAATCCTCTTCTACAATTTTTGGTTAATCCTTTGGGATGTTTTCCTTTACTACTTGTAGGTACTGTATCCTGCTTTCTTCCTCCCTCAACTTCAATACCCTTATATGTCTTTCCTGGTTTTCTGTCCTTTTAATCCTACCAGCAAATGATGGTCGCTATCCAAGGCCTCTGATGGCATTAACTTAATGCCAATGATGTTCCTATTCATCTCACTATTATACAGGAAGTAGTCAACTATTGATTTCCTCTTTAAGTCTTGAATGTACGATGTAATCTTGTGGCTCTCTCTTTTCCTGAACCAAGAGTTCACAACCAGAAAGCCATTCCTTTGACAGAACTCCAATAATCTATCATCTTCCTCATTTCGGCAGCCCCAACCCTCTGGTCGAAGCACACTTTCGCAGCCTTGTCTTCCTCTTGCAATGTGTGGGTTTAAATCCGCTATTACTATCACATTCTTCCTTCCCATCTGCTTCTGCATTTCCTCTTCAAACTCTTGCTTCTTCTCAGAAGTGCAAGCCACCTGCAGCACATACACTTGTATTGCCTCTATGGTCGTCCCCTTGAGTGATATTTTGATCTTCATCATCCTATCATTTATTCTTTGCACTTCCTCTTTTAATCCATCTCTTACTACTATTCCCACTCCATTTTTCCTTCCCTCCTCATTTCAACTCCAGTACATTCAGTAGCTTTTCCTCAATTCTCTCCTTCCTTCTCCTTTCCATCTCGTTTCAGCTAACCCTAATATGTCTAACTTTCTTCTTTCCATCAAGTCTACCATCTCCTCCACCTTTCAAATCAATGTTTGTATATTTAATGTTCCAAATCTTAGTCCTTGTTTATAGCCAGTCCGTCGTCAATTAAATCCGTCCTTTCCGAGGTCCTTTCTGTTTTTGAAAGCAGAAATCGTAATCTACTACAGGCTTGCTGGGCCTATTGTAGCTTCACCAGCTATAGTAGCCATCACTTTTCAGGGTTCCTGTAGCACCTTCACAGCTACCATAGCAGTCCCAGGGCATACACAGTACCCACTGTACCTCGCTCCTACAGACAATCCCCTACTTCATGCTGTTGCCCGTCTCCCACAACTTGGACAAGGGGTTGGACTTGTGGGAGATACCGATCCTGACGTGTGCATATGAAACCTGGGTTATGAAAGGAAGAGAGAAAAGCAAAGTACAAGCTAGTGAGATGAAATTCTTGAGGAACATAATTAGAGTGACAAAGATAAACAGGTTAAGAAATGAGAGGATCAGAGTGTTAATGAAAGTGGAACCATTACAGGAGGAGATAGAAAAATCAAGGCTGAGATGGTATGGGCACGTTAAGGGAGTGGATGAGAAGTGGATTCCCAGGAGGATACATGAGATGAAACTGGAAGGAAAGAGACCAAGACCAAGAACAAGAGACAGATGGCTGAAAGGAGTGGAGGGATGCATCTAGAAGGAAGGAGAAGACTGGACCAAGGTGAAGACGGAGAGATGGTGGCAAGACAGAAGATGATGGAGACGCTTATGTTCCAAACAGACCCTGCCAGAGGGTGGACACTGCCCAAGATGATGGTGGTGGTGGTGGTGGTGGTGGTGGTGGTGGTGAAGTGAAGATACAATGATAAATTAATGTTGTCACAAATTTGAAACAGACAACAAAATACATATTGAAAAAGAAAGTAACACAATACATAAAAAAATCAAATCAATGGCAGAAATAACACTTGTGTGTATATAAATGAATTCTATGAAAATTATGGTGAGCAAGCTGACACTGACTTAGAGATCCCACAAGTAAATGGTCTACGTGTATCTTCTATATTTTATAATTATTTCATGTGAATGCAACAGGAAACGTTGCAGCAAAAACTTGCCAGGGCAAATGGTAAGAATGAAATATCTCTCTCTCTCTCTCTCTCTCTCTCTCACACACACACACACACACACACACACACACACACACACACACACACACACACACACACACACACACATGCACACGCATTCACTTTTTTGTGGCCCAGTCAATGACTCAATGCTACCACTATCAAGACTAAAAATAAAAATAAAATTTTGTGAAAGAGGAAATTGTTAAAGTTACCAAGAGACAACACAGTTAGCTAGTACTTGCTGCTGATAATAAAAATCAGTGTCAGCTAACACAAAAAAAAATTTCATATAGACTCTGCTTCCTTGTCCAGGATTCAGAATGGATTTAAGTACTGTGGTGCGAAGATATAAAAAAGCTCAAGCCTAACATAAAGTCAGAAATTAGGAATCCCTACCAATTCAAAATAAAATTAAAAATATACTTTATTAGCCACACTTTCTACAAATTATCTGAATAGATCCAGGGACTGAAAAATTCTGTTAATTACATGTAAAATAGCAGTATTTGTTATAAAGCTGTACAACAAGTAGTAATGAACTGTAAATAGGACTCAGCATTTACAGATTTTCATAAGTTTTCTGTGAAAATAAAACTGTAATCAAGTAAACATTAAGCTGCTAATAGCAGACAAACAGCAGCTTTATAGAGAAACTGAGGAGGCAGCAGTTTTTTTCCCAAATTTACTCAATTAAAAACTTTAAAATCAGTCTCCCTCCAACCATTATCCTCCTCCCCTTCCACCCATTCATCCTCCTGTAACCTTTCAGGAATTCCTCCTCAAAGTCCACATACCCAGCCACATTGGTTGTCCCATTATGGCTGGGTAAACTGCTCCCACGCAACAAACTTCTGCTTTTGTTGACCAACACTTCCAAAATATTGTCCATAATCTCCCATCCTACATCCAAGACACCATTCACTTCCTTCACCATCTTTCCACAGCTCCTGTCTCATTACCTCCACACTTCTTGTCAATGTAGATGCAATGTCCCTATACACCAACATCCCCCTTTCCCAATGTCCTCCTCATACCAAACCCGCCACTTCTTTCCTACTCCTCCTAGCCAATCAATTCCTGACCCACGATTATTTCACTTTCAAAGTTTGAATCTATAAATAAATCCAAGGCACTACCACGGGTAATCACATGGTGCCATCCTGTAACAATTTGTTTATGGGCCATCTGGAGGAATCCTTCCAATCAGCCAACATCTAAAACCTGTTGTCTGGTTCAGATTCATGGGAGACATTTTCATGATCTGGACTCAAGGCAGGGACAATCTTTGCTCTTTCCTCCCTAACCTCAACACCTATTCCCAAATCTGCTTCACCTGGCCCTTCACAACTCAACATGCCATCTTCCTAGAGGTTGATATCCACCTCTCAGATGGCTCTGTAAATACATCCCTTCATATCACACACACTAACGAAAACATTACCTTCACTTGGACAGCTGTCACCTGTTCCATGTCAAAAAGTCACTTCCATACAGCCTGGCCACCCATGGATGATACATCTGCAGCAGAAAGCAGGAGCCGTCAAAACACACTGCTACCCTTACCGGAGCCTTTACTGACAAGATAGTATCCTATCGAACTCATCCACAAATCAATGTTCCATGCCACATGTTCCTCTTACACTAGTAAAACTGTTAACCATCTACCAGCCAGAACTCCTCCGATTTCCCTCCTGGCCTTGAGAAGCTCAACCACTTCCAGAGCTTCGACCCATCACACAATGAGATGAGGAATATTCCACCCAAACTCCTACTCTCATCACCGAAAGTAGTGTTCCACAGGCCCCCCCCTCTCTACAAGTATCCTTGTCCATCCCTACTCCTATGTTGCTCCAATCCTGCTCCTCGGGCGTCATTCCCTTGTGGTCAAGTCACAGCTTAGTCACAGGCATTTCCTACCATATAAAAAGGCAGGGCAATGTGTGAAAGCAGCCATGTCGTACATTAGCTATGCTACAATTACTGTGCACCATTCTCAACCACCAGTTGCCGAACGTGTTTTGCATAACAACACAAATGACTTCAACAGCTGCTTCACTACACAAGCTATTTGGCTCTTCTCTTCGGGCACTAGGTTTTCTGAAATATGAAGGTGGGAATTGTCTCTTCAGTATATCCTGTGCTCTCACAATCCTTCTGGCTTAAATCTCCACTAACCTGTTTCCCACTGTGGCAACTCCATAAAATACTCATTGACTGCAACTATCATTTCTTCATCTGTTGAAAATTTTTTCCCAGCAAGCCAAAATTTCAGGTTAGGGAACAGAAAGTAAACACTTGGGGATAAGTCTGGTCAATAGGGCGAAAGATGAACCAGTTCAAAGCTTAATTCATGCCCTTTAGCCTTTGTCATCACTGTGAGGGATTATGCACTAACCTGGTGAAAAATCACTCTGCGTGCTAACTTCGGTCATTTTTCAGCCAACACAAGTTTCATGTAATACAAAAATGAAGCATAATACGGTCCATTATTGTTCTGTCTTTTTCCAATTAATCTGTGAGGATTATTCCTTGGGAATCCAAAAAAAGCCATTACCTTGCCAGCTGGAAAAATGGTCTTTGCCTTTTACAGTTCACTTTCACCAGCCTTGGTCCATTGTTCTGACTGCCGTTTTGACTCCGATGTGTAATTACGGATCCAATTACGGATCTAGGCTTCATAAACAGTCACAAATCGGTGCAAAAAGTCTTGCAGATTGTGATTAAACATCACCAGATATTGTGTTGAAGTGTTATGCTATATGTACTTTTGGTCAACTGTGAGCAATCGCGGCACCCACCTCACACACCTAGCCAAATCTCCATGCAGGATATTATCCACTTTCTAAGCTGAGATGCCTACAACCTCAGCAATCTTGTGAATTTTTGTTCAGTAGCCTTGCATTACCATACAACAGATTTTGTCAATGGTTTCCTTTGCGGTAACCTTAATTGGAAGGCGAGAGCACACGTCATCTTCAGTGCTTGTCTAATCAAGTTTAAATTCATTAATCCAAATGTAAATCATCTTCAACGACACTGCAACATCTGTGTGAATGTCATCCAATTCTGTTTTGATTTGTGTGGCAGTCCCATCTTTCAAATATAAATGTTTAATAACAGCTCGAAACTTTGTCTTATACATTTTCAGTCACAATTGACACACTGACCGATTCAGACATCTGTCAACAATGGAATGTATGCTGTAAACCATTGAAATTCTTTATACAATGCTTGTAATAATCAACCTTATCAACTGTGAAGACGCAACAAAAAATGTACCATTATTTCATGAAAATTTACCAGACTTACCAAACCACCATCGTATATAGTTGATAACCTAATACAATTTTCTTTCTTATCTTATATATACTCACCAATTGCTATCCACACAGGAATGTGCCGACGACTGCCCAGATAGCTAACAAATATAACTGTGATGACATTTCCAATCTCATATGATGAAGCTATTAGGCCTGAGAGACTGGACGGTATTTCGAACCTCTTCTCAATTGTTGTAATTACAGAGTTAATATACCCTGAGCTAAGTGCTTGTTGCAGTGTTACTAGGAATGATAACAATAGGACAAACACCTGGAATAAAGCAAAGGATAAAGTTATGCATTATTATATAGTCACACTGGGATCATTCATTCATCACAAATGTATTTCAATATTTTGCTTTCCTGTTATTCTAATGTGAAGGTAACTGTAAAAAGTTAAGTGTATCACAAATATTTTTTACGTTGTATAAATTATATGTTATTTATAGATAGAACATATGCTTAAATTTCAAGCGCATACCATCAAAATCTGTAAAAAGATTAAAACTACTTCTTTTATTTTATAATGTTCACCACAGCAGAACTTTTGCAACTTCATGGGACAGCAATTTTGTTTAACAAGCAGTCCTTGGCAAATTTTGAGTGCCAAGACGGTCAAGCTTCCTGTGCAAATTAATTCCTCTCAAATTAATCTCTAATTGACATTGCCTAATCTCATACACTGAGCCGACATCCTAAGATATTTATTATTTTCACTGCTATATGTGTATTTACAAATACTGGAGCTGTATGCCTTTCATTACATGAACCACCATTTAGTCTGCTGCATTATTGTGTTCCGTGCAGGCAAATTATAAAACAGGAAGTGAAAGACTACGATAGCTCTATGTTTATATGAATTTATTCATTTTATATGAAATAACACAAAGCATACGAATGCATTTGCCAACAGATCAATCTCAGTAACTACAAGTTGTACAAATAATTCTGACTGAAATATACCAAACAAGCCACTGAAACCATGTGGTCAGGAAATTTGTACATAAAAATTCACAGTGTATGACATTTGTTCTGCAGACAAAATATGAGGGGCATTCAATAAGTAAAGCAACACATTTCTCCCTGAAAGCAGGTTGGTTTTATTCAGCATTCCAATACACCATATTATTTTCCACTGTTTTAACAACAAACTCTATTTTTCAAAATATCTCCTTTCGATGCGATGGCCTTACGCCATCTTACTGGGAGGGCCTGTATGCCCGCAAGGTACCAGTCTACTGGTTGACACCAGAGCCAACACTTTGCTGCATCAATAACCTCCTCATCATCCACATACTGCTTCCCATGGAATACATCCTTCATTGGGCCAAGCAGATGGAGGCTGGAATCTGCGAGATCTGCGCTGTAGGGTGGATGAGGAAGAACAGTCCAAGGAAGTTTTGTGCGCTCCTCTTGGGTGTGCAGATTTTTGTGAGGCCTTGTGTTGTCATGCAGAAGAAGAAGTTCATTTACATCACCTCAAATGAGAGTTTCCACACATTCCAACACTGCAGGAGCTACAGTTGTGTGTGGCCAGCTGGTCCACAGTAGATCGGGCAGGTTTGCATGGCTCACAGTGCTTTCGTTCACTGACAGGTCTCCGTAGACATTCTGTAAGCACCTACAAATAAATGCGATGCTCTGGTTTTCTTTGAAAAGATACTAAATGTCTGCTCTCTGCTCGAAGTGTAGTTCTGTTACAAATACCATCTTGAAGGCAATGTATAGTGCTGCAACCTACTGGAACTTTGTGAAAATATAGGAGCTAAGTGGGAATATTCCACCATGCCCCACCACAAATTCTGCATTTTTTCAACTGAAACTGGGAAAACTGGCATTGCATCACTTATTGAATGCCAATTAACACTCTATATTGAAATAGGCTGAGACACAATAACTTATTTAATTTAAACCTTTCACATCAATTCAGGTTTACTTTCTTGGACCACAGCAAACATACTCAGGTCCCACATTAAAACTGACTTCACTGTTGTGTATACAACCTATGCAATTCCAACTTACTCACCTTTATACTCGCAAACCTCTGCAAGAATGGAGGCCTACAGTTAAGGATACCACAATCCTTCGAATCACGAAGAAGGATGGCAGCAGTAAGTTCTGGATACGCGGAATGTGCACGTTCCTTTTCACTCCTGAAAGTTACATATTAAATGATTTCACTATAGAGCTGTGATTATGTATGACATATCTACAGTCTATTAGTTATCCAACAATGAAATTACAAATACAGCTTGAGAAAGAGAAACTCCGTGGTTTACAGTAGGTAGCACTTTGAGGGAAACCAAATGCAATCAAATTTACACGTAATTTATACACTGTTCAGGAAAAATAATGGTTTTGTATCAAACTGGAGCTCATTGGCAGACTACCTGCATTCACAGTTGTAGTAGTTAATGTCAGTTTCAGTTCTGATGGTGGAAGAAATTTTTATCTGCAAACTTTGGCTAACAAAGGAAAAACAGATAGTGGCACGCTCTTCAGAAGTACCAGACTGCAAGACAGTGTCTTGACTTACACTTCAAAGTTAACAGTAGCAATTCATAGAACAAAGCAGTGTGGTATTATTAAAGATGTGTCATCTGTTGGATGGGGACACAAAAATCAGTGGCACCCTTGGCAGATTTTGAGAGGAGTACGATGTGTGCCTGTACTGGGGTTACTTTCATTTCAACCCATAAAAATGCAAAACCACACGGCATTGCAGGAGTACTTTTAACTCTCATCCACATATTGCAAACATTAATTAGATACTCTGCATGAGACTGGAACAACACAATGGAAAACCAGTTCCAAAAGGACCTCACCAATTTGCCAAGAGTGTACCTGGACACGAGTTGTGGAGGAGAACTAATGTTTGTTTCGTGGTGAATGATGAAATAAGTGAAAGATTCAATTGCAACTGGCTCTGAATATACTCACTCCTAGACAGCATCCATTAAATGTTTTGAGTTCCTTCAGTCGTATTGAAATGGTATGACCCTCTATTTAGCAGTTAGCAGGGCTAGCAGACCGCGTCAACCCCCCCCCCCCCCCCCCCCCCCGACAATGACCTCTCCAGCATGCCAACTCTTATGGCCCAAGTGTGGCTCTGATTATCAGGATGGAAACCAGTAAAAGATGTCTAAAAGTTTGATGACCTACAATTTAATCAGCCAGTGAATATGCTCGAGAGAATTAAAGCATGAAATATACTGTAGGAAATGCGTGGAGGAGCATTAAACTCACACCTCAAAACTAATGTAAGTACAGAACTGTAATTACAGAAAAACGCCATCAGATCATAGCCAAACAACTCAAATTTCCTGAATCTAACACAAGCAGAAATAGAAGTTCCTGCATGTCACATCACACTGAAGTTACATTTGATGGATTTTAGGGATACAAATTGCCAGGCTGCATTAAGCCAAATTAACAGCTTACTGCTATTCATTTGCTGAATACCTGGCACACTCACAACCAGGTGACAATTAACTTAACATGCCTGACAAATCGGTAAAACCAAAGGAGACTTTTAAACAGCTAGGACTGCCAATAACACACAATGGTCCACAGCATAATTTTCATTGTCAATGTCAGATAATAACGTCAAGCAAATGTAGTAATATGATACTGAGCAGTGAAGACTACATATTACAATCTATGACAAATAATAGCATAGACGTTGGAACTGTTTGCTGGAACAAGACTCAAATTCAGGGCCCTTGCCTTTCAAGGGGAAGTGCCCTACAGACAAGGCTACCAAAGTAGGACTCGCAACCCATTCCCACAGCTTTACTTCCACTATAACTTCATCTCCTACCTTCCAATCCTCATTTTCTGTTTGACTATGCAGAGCTACAACAGCCAAAGCATCTACATGTTTTCTGATAAGTTTGTTATGAACTGCTAAATGCAAATTTGTTGAAGATTTTTTTTAGTTATTCCATATAGTGACATAGTCACTTATGGTTATGGAAAATAGCAGGAATAAAAAATCGAAAATCAAGTTATTTCAGAAACTGGTTATTTTTAGAGGATTTAACAGTCAGGTTAAACTGGCGTAAAAAAAAAAGGAAACCAATATAACCAAAATCCCTACATTGTGGCTACCAGCCGGCCGGAGTGGCCGAGCGGTCCTAGATGCTACAGTCTGGAACCGGGCGACTGCTACGGTCGCAGGTTCGAATCCTGCATCGGGCATGGATGTGTGTGATGTCCTTAGGTTAGTTAGGTTCAAGTAGTTCTAAGTTCTAGGGGACTGATGACTGAGAAGTTAAGTCCCATAGTGCTCAGAGCTATTTGAACCATTTTTTTTTTGTGGCTAGCAGATTGACGACCCTGGGCTTCCAATTATTCAACCACCATCTCCACTCACGAAACCTAGCCCCCTCGGACTATTACCTGTTTCAGAATTCGAAGAAACAACTGAAGAGTAATGTTTTCAGAACAATGAAGTTGTCAAATACTCTTTTGGAAGCTGGTTTCGTGACTGATCACATGACTTTTCTTTGCACAGACTAGAAAATCTGCAACAACAA
This sequence comes from Schistocerca serialis cubense, assembly GCF_023864345.2. Classification (NCBI taxonomy): domain Eukaryota; kingdom Metazoa; phylum Arthropoda; class Insecta; order Orthoptera; family Acrididae; genus Schistocerca; species Schistocerca serialis. The sequence goes on along the minus strand of NC_064639.1, from coordinate 118,897,741 downwards.
CGTACCAACTGCATCAAGCTCAGCAGAGAATATATTGCATACACCTAGTTGACAAACGTCATGGAACAGTGATACGCACATATCTACATAGCAGTAGTCTAGCATACACAATGTAAAAAAGGCAGTACATTAGCAGAGCTGTTAATTGTGCTCAGGTGATTCATGTGAAAAGGCTTCCAACGTGATTATGTCCACACGACAGACTTTGAACGTGCAATGGCTGTTGGAACTAGATGCATGCAACATTCATTTTGGAAATCGATATTCCAATATCCGCAGTATGTGCCAAGATTACAAAATTTCAGGCGTTTCCTCTTACCAAGGACAACACAGTGGTGGTTTGTCTTCACTTAATGACGAAGAGCAGCGCCATTTGCACAGTTGTCAGTGCTAACAGACATGCAACAAATGAATGTGGGACATATGCTGAATATATTCATTACGACAGTGCTGTCGAAATGTAGTGTTAATGGGCTATGGCAGCAGATGACCAATGCGAGTGTCTTTGCTAACAGCATGAGATTGCCTGCAGTGCCTCCTGACCTCGTGAACATAACGTTTGTACCACGACTGGAGAACCATGGTCAGATGAGTCCCAATTTCAGTCGGTAAGAGCTGGGTTCGAATGTGGCCCAGGCCCCACAAAGCAGTGGACCCAAGTTGTCAATGAGGTACTGTTCAAGCTGGTGGTGGGTCCATAATTGCGTGGGCTGTGTTAACATGGAATATGCTGGGCCCTCTGGACCAACTGAATCTATCATTGTCTGGAAATGGTTATGTTCCGCTACTCAGAGACCATTTGCAGCCATTCATAGACCTCGCGTTCCCAAACAATAAGGTGTCAACAGACCACATTAGTTCAAGAATGGTTTTAAAAAGAACATTCTGGACAATTCGAGCTCTAGACACCCAGATCACCTGACACGAATCCCATCGAACATTTATGGATCATAATCGAGATTTCAATTCGTGCACAAAATCCTGCACCACACACACTTCAGCAATTATGGACGGTTGTTGTTGTGGTCTTTAGTCCTGAGCCTGGTTTGATGCAGCTCTCCATGCTACTCTATCCTGTGCAAGCTTCTTCATCTCCCAGTACCTACTGCAACTGACATCCTTCTGAATCTGTTTAGTGTACTCATCTCTTGGTCTCCCTCTACGATTTTTACCCTCCGCACTGCCCTCCAATGCTAAATTTGTGATCCCTTGATGCCTCAGAACATGTCCTACCAACCGATCCCTTCTTCTAGTCAAGTTGTGCCACAAACTTCTCTTCTCCCCAATCCTATTCAATACCTCCTCATTAGTTATGTGATCTACCAATCTAATCTTCAGCATTCTTCTGTAGCACCACATTTCGAAAGCTTCTATTCTCTTCTTGTCCAAACTATTTATCATCCATGTTTCACTTCCATACATGGCTACACTCCATACAAATACTTTCAGAAACGTCTTCCTGACACTTAAATCTATACTCGATGTTAACAAACGCTTTCCTTGTCATTGCCAGTCTACATTTTATATCCTCTCTACTTCGACCATCATCTGTTATTTTGCTCCCCAAATAGCAAAACTCCTTAACTACTTTCAGTGTCTCATTTCCTAATCTAATTCCCTCAGCATCACCCGACTTAATTCGACTACATTCCATTATCCTCGTTTTGCTTTTTTTGATGTTCATCCTATATCCTCCTTTCAACTGCTCTTCCAAGTCCTTTGCTGTCTCTGACAGAATTACAATGTCATCGGCGAACCTCAAAGTTTTTATTTCTTCTCCATGGATTTTAATACCTACTCCGAATTTTTCTTTAGTTTCCTTTACTGCTTGCTCAATATACAGATTGAATAACATCGGGAAGAGGCTACAACCCCGTCTCACCCCCTTCCCAACCCCTGCTTCTCTTTCATGCCCCTCGACTCTTATAACTGCCATCTGGTTTCTGTACAAATTGTAAATAGCCTTTCGCTCCCTGTATTTTACCCCTGCCACTTTCAGAATCTGAAAAAGAGTATTCCAGTCAACAATGTCAAAAGCTTTCTCTAAGTCTAGAAATGCTAGAAACGTAGGTTTGCCTTTCCTTAATCTAGCTTCTAAGATAAGTCGTAGGGTTAGTACTGCCTCACGTGTTCCAGCATTTCTACGGAATCCAAACTGATCTTCCCCGAGGTTGGCTTCTACTAGTTTTTCCATTCGATTGTAAAGAATTCGTCCGGCCTGTGTGGCCGTGCGGTTCTAAGCGCGTCAGTTTGGAACCGCGTGACCGCTACGGTCGCAGGTTCGAATCCTGCCTCGGGCATGGATGTGTGTGATGTCCTTAGGTTAGTTAGGTTTCAGTAGTTCTAAGTACTAGGGGACTGATGACCTCAGTAGTTAAGTCCCCTAGTGCTCAGAGCCATTTGAACCATCTGAACCAAAGAATTCGCGTTAGTATTTTGCAGCTGTGACTTATTAAATTGATAGTTCGGTAATTTTCACATCTGTCAACACCTGCTTTCTTTGGGATTGGAATTATTATATTCTTCTTGAAGTCCGAGGGTATTTCGCCTGTCTCATACATCTTGCTCACCAGATGGTAGAGTTTCGTCAGGACTGGCTCTCCCAAGGTCGTCAGTAGTTCTAATGGAATGTTGTCTACTCCTGGGGCCTTGTTTCGACTCAGGTCTTTCAGTGCTCTGTCAAACTCTTCACGCAGTATTATATCTCCCATTTCATCTTCATCTACATCCTCTTTCATTTCCATAATAATGTCCTCAAGTACATCGCCCTTGTACAGACCCTCTATATACTCCTTCCCCCTTTCTGCTTTCCCTTCTTTGCTTACAAGGGAACCTCCCCATCGCACCCCCCTCAGATTTAGTTATAAGTTGGCACAGTGAATAGGCCTTGAAAAACTGAACACAGATCGACTGAGAAAACAAGAAGAAGTTGTGTGGACCTATGAAAAAATTAAGCAAAATATACAAACTGAGTAGTCCATGCGCAAGATAGGCAACATCAAGGACAACGTAAGTTCAGGAGCGCCGTGGTCCCGTGGTTAGCGTGAGCAGCTGCGGAACGAGAGGTCCTTGGTTCAAGTCTTCCCTCGAGCGAGAATTTTATTTTCGCAAAGTTATGATCTGTCCGTTCGTTCATTGACGTCTCTGTTCATTGTTGTAAGTTTAGTGTCTGTGTTTTGCGACCGCACCGCAAAACCGTGCGATTAGTAGACGAAAGGACGTGCCTCTCCCATGGGAACCGAAAACATTTGATCGCATGATCATAGATCAGCCGATTCCTCCACAGGAAAACACGTCTGATATATTCTATACGACACTGGTGACAGCATGTGCGTCACATGACAGGAATATGTTGTCGACCCACCTAACTTGTACACTTGGCGAATGAGTAAAAACATTCTTCTACCTTGCCCGATTTAGGTTTTCTTGTGAATGTGATAATCAGTCCCAAAAAAATTAAATCTTTCACTCGAGGGTAGACTTGAACCAAGGACCTCCCATTCCGCAGCTGCTCACGCTAACCACAGGACCATGGCGCTCCGAAGGTGAGGCTATCCTTGAAGTTGCCTATCTTCGCTATGGACTACCCAGTTTGTATATTTTGCTTATTTTTTTCATAGTTCCACACAACTTCTTCCTGTTTTCTCAATTGTTCTGTCTTCAGTTTTTCAAGGCCTATCCACTGTGCCAACTCATAACTAAATCTTATTCATGCAAGTGGTTCTCTTTTCTCTAAAGGTCTCTTTAGTTTCCCTGAAGGTGATATCTATCTTACCCCTAGTGAGATAAGCCTCTACTTCCTTACATTTGTCCTCTAGCCATCCCTGCTTAGCCATTTTGCACTTCCTGTCGATCTCATTTTTGATACGTTTGTATTTCCTTTTGCCTGCCTCATTTACTGCGTTTTATATTTTCTCCTTTCATCAATTAAATTCAATATTTCTTCTGTTACCCAAGGATTTCTAGTAGCCCTCGTCTTTTTACCTACTTGACCCTCTGCTGCTTTCACTACTTCATCCCTCAAAGCTACCCATTCTTCTTCTACTGTATTTACTTCGCCCATTCCTGTCAATTGTTCCCTTATGCTCTCCCTGAAACTCTGTACAACCTCTGGTTTAGTCAGTTTATCCAGGTCCCATCTCCTTAAATTCCCACCTTCTTGCAGTGTCTTCCGTTTTAATCTACAGTTCATAACCAATAGATTGTGGTCAAAGTCCACATCTGCCCCTGGAAATGTCTTACAATTTAAAACCTGGTTCCTAAATCTCTGTCTTACAATTATATAATCTATCTGAAACCTGTCAGTATCTCCAGGCTTCTTCCATGTATACAATCTTATGGTGAAAATCGAACGTTTATGGGTAACAATCGAGATTTCAATTCGTGCACAAAATCCTGCACCGCCAACACTTCACCAATTATGGATGGCTAGAGAGGCAAAATAGGTCAATATTGCTGGGGATTTCCAACGACATGTTGTGTCCGAGCTATTCCGAGTTGCTGCGCAACACCATATTAGAAGGTACCCCTTTACGTTTGTCATGAAAAAATGAGGTCCCATGCTTCTTTACAGAGCGTAGGGGAACGATGCGGAAGACCCGTGGCAAGGTCCTAGTGGAGGTGGTTTGCCATTGCCTTCCTCCGACCGTAATGTGGATGAATAATGATGATGAAGACGACGCAACAACACACAGTCATCTTGCGGCAGAGAAAATCCCTAAACCCTCCGGGAATCGAACCCGGGACCCCGTGCTCGTGAAGCGAGAACGCTACCGCGAGACCACGAGCAGCGGACACTTCGTAATCTCAGTGGAAATGGGTAAACTCAACACTGTAGCTTTATTCTCTGTGGGAGGTCGGAACTGACCTGTCGACGAGCCCGGACGAGGGGTTCCTGCTGTGGCACTTGACCACGGAGTCGTGGCAGCAGCCGCCGGACGTGCCGGCGCTCACCGTCGTCGTGACGGTCGCGTTCGAGTCGTTGAGGTCCTCGTCTGCGGACGCGGTCTCCGAGTAGAGGCCCGTCATGGCGTACATGGACTCCTGCCGGCGGTGGCCGTGGTGGCCGGCCCCGCCGCCTCCTCCTCCCGCCTGGCACGTCGCCATCTCCTCTGCCGCCCCCGGGCTTCAGCTTAAGGACTCGCACATCACCTGCACAAGCAAAAGCGAACGGTCTACAAACAAGTGCTCTGCCCTCAGCAAACTGCGAAATAACAGGAAGCAAAACAACGTCCACTCCACACTAGTAAAACAAAAATAAAACCCTAACGTAAGATAATGTTGACGTGCTGACAAGGGAACCTCCCCATCGCACCCCCCTCAGATTTAGTTATAAGTTGGCACAGTGGATAGGCCTTGATAAACTGAACACAGATCAATTGAGAAACCAGGAAGAAGTTGTGTGGAACTGTGAAAAAATAAGCAAAATATACAAACTGAGTAGTCAATGGGCGACATAAGCACCATAATGGACTCTGTGAGATCAGGAGCCCCGTGGTCCCGTGGTAGCGTGAGCAGCTGGAGAACGAGAGGTCCTTGGTTCAAGTCTTCCCTCGACTGAAAATTTTACTTTCTTTATTTTTGCATAGTTATTATCTGTCCGTTCGTTCATTGACATCTCTGTTTACTGTAATAAGTTTAGTATCTGTGTTTTGCGACCGCATCGCAAAACCGTGCGATTAGTAGACGAAAGGACGTGCCTCTCCAATGGGAACAGAAAACGTTTGTCGCAAGGTCATAGGTCAACCGATTCCTCCACAGGAAAACACATCTGATATATTCTATACGACACTGGTGACGGTATGTGCGTCACATGACAGGAATATATTGTCGACCCACCTAACTTGTACACTTGGCGAATGGGTAAAAAGATTCTTCTACCTTGCCCGATTTAGGTTTTCTTGTGGATGTGATAATCACTCCCAAAAAAGTGATGAAAACATAAGAGTTTGTCACATAAACTGAAAATAAAAAATTAAACTTTTCACTCGATGGAAGATTTGAACCTAGGACCTTCCGTTCCGCAGCTGCTCACGTTACCACGAGACCACGGCACTCCTGCGTTCCTATCGTCCTTAATGTTGGATATCTTCCCTTGAACTATTCAGTTTGTATATTTTGCTTATTTTTTCACAGTTCCACACAACTTCTTCCTGTTTTCTCAATTGATCTGTGTTCAGTTTTTCAAGGCCTATCCACTGTGCCAACTTATAACTACATCTGAGGGGGGTGCGATGGGGAGGTTCCCTCGTGAGAAGCATAAGGGCCTAAGCACACCATCATCGATTTTGAGGTTTAGCATGTATGCACCTTCCTGGCATGTGTTGATCTTGCCGGCCGCTATGGCCGAGCGGTTCTAGGCGGTACAGTCTGGAACCGCGCTGCTGCTATGGTCGCAGGTTCGAATCGCGCCTCGGGCATGGATGTGTGTGATGTTCTTAAGTTAGTAAGGTTTAAGTAGTTCTAAGTCTCGGGGACTGATGACCTCAGATGTTAAGTCCCATAGTGCTTAGAGCCATTTGAACCATTTGCGTTGCTCTTCCGGTGACCTAGTTTCATCTCTAGCTGTAGTCCAACATTGTTCTTATCACGCCGCGCGGCATTAGCCGAGCGGTCTCGACGCTGCAGTCATGAACTGTGAGGATGATCCCGGCGGAGGTTCGAGTCCTCCCTCGGGCATGGGTGTGTGTGTTTGTCCTTAGGGTAATTTAGGTTGAGTAGTGTGTAAGCTTAGGGACTGCAGACCATAGCAGTAGAGTCCCATAAGATTTTCACACACATTTGAACATTTGTTCTTATCAGGAGTGTCCAACCGGCGGCCCACGGGGAGCAAACGGCTCAATGAAAGTATCACTCGCTACGTTTACTTGCGATACACCTACTGAAAGACGAAAACCAAATTTCGAAAAGCATTTTTCGTTTTCGTGTTTACATGTTAAGGTCTGAACCGGATTTGCTAGCCCTGTGTAATATGGGGCCTGGAAAACAGCTGTTCAAATGGTTCTGAGCACTATGGGACTTCAACTTCTGAGGTCATCAGTCGCCTAGAACTTAGAACTAGTTAAACATAACTAACCTAAGGACATCACACACATCCACGCCCGAGGCAGGATCCGAACTTGCTACCGTAGCGGTCGCGCGGCTGCAGACTGTAGCGCCTAGAACCGCTCGGCCACTCCGGCCGGCAAATCAGCTATTATAGTTTTTGATTTTGCCAGCACAATCACTATTTCTCTTCAGTTAATGAGATGTAAATAGCTTCAGTCTAATATTTCTACTTATCCTTTACGGTGCAAAAAGGCACTCCGTCCATATTAGCGGAAAATTTTCGGAAACAAGAAGAAACCACGCACGTGTCAAAACCGCATGCGTTTACATGGGAGCAAAAATCGACTGTGGAATTAGAAAACTGGCAACTACACTATGTTCATCATTGGATAAACCTGATGTAAACATTACGCCATGTATTCTTCCGTGTCTGCTTGGATCTCATTGGATTTCGTTTCACGTGGAGCGGAAGCCAAACTGTGACCAGCACAATCAAGTACGATTATAAGGGTACTTTTATGCTGTGTTACACGCACACAGACAACAGCTTTACCGGCGCATTAAACTTGGACAGCACTGGCCAGCCAGCGGTCCAGCTAACCTGCAGTGGTGTGAGCAGTTGCAGTTCAGAAGTAAAAACGGACAAGAAACAATATAGCTTCGAATGTCATTTAATTTTTAATAAGAATGAAATAACATTCGGTAATATTCCAGTACTACCGCGCGCTTCTTAGGTGACCGGACGGAAATCAAAAAATGCTTTACAAACAAGAGTGATGAAAATTCCTAACTTCAAATGGCTCTGAGCACTATGGGACTTAACGTCTATGTTCATCAGTCCCCTAGAACTTAGAACTACTTAAACCTAACTAACCTAAGGACATCACACAACACCCAGCCATCACGAGGCAGAGAAAATCCCTGACCCCACCGGGAATCGAACCCGGGAACCCGGGCGTGGGGAGCGAGAACGCTACCGCACGACCACGAGATGCGGGCAACTAACTTCCCTGTGCGAACTATATGTGGCGCAAAAGCGTACTGCAGGGATTATGCAAATAAAAACTACCACGTTTTTGTCTAGTGTACTCGAATTATTATTTCCTTAAGAGCCCCACACACGAGCATCGGATCGCAACAATGCAAAATTGTTACGAATTCAAAAAGAGATGTAGGGCTATTTTCTATTGTTGGGAATTCAAAAACGGATGTAGGGCTACATTCTAAAAACAATCAGTTGGTAAGTTTAATCAATGTATTTACGTGCATTCGGTCGTTAGTAACTGTTAACTGGCTAGATGAATCTCACCAACGTCTGAAGGGAAGACACATTGCATTCAAATTGTACGGAGATAAACCTGGCACGCACAGTACTAACATGACCACACTCGTAATAACATGACAGACGAAAGTATATATTCTTACGTTACAAAACACACAGCAAAAGAGCAAAGGTATGCATAATATTAACGTACCTTAGTGCCGTGGGCAAACATTATGTATGCCCTATTGAAGATCATAAAAGGCTGTAAAGATAAACATTTCTTATTAGAGATTTGAGTTAAAACTAATGTAGACGCAGTTAGCCGCCATTTAATGTGGCTAACGTGAAATTTTAATTGTGGTTAACACTATATCTAACAATACACTGATAATTTTGCTCACAACTCTAAAGGGGATGAAGAATTCGCGGAACTGTCTAGTGTTCCTGGGCGCGCAGACTTTCAAAATTTGTAATTACTCTTTGCCGTGTAAAACTGGAATATTTGCTGATGCTTACGAAGAACAATCTTTGGTATCAGCGATGCACGTAACGGAACCGGCTTCCACGCTTGCTAAAAAGATAAGATAATATTGTATAGAGCGTAAGAAGTATTCACATTTTGACGAGGTTAGCAGTTAAAGAATTAGACTGCTAGTGAGTAAAAAGTTACGACTGCTTCTTTGGTTCTTGTCCGCTACAAGAAGCGCGAAAAATTGTTTATTACTGCTTGGTCGTCCATTATTCATGAACAATCTGTCTTAACCTGGCAACGTGGGCAGACGCCCAATAGGTCTTCGTTATTACTGGAAACTAAGCCTCGAGCAATATACTCTATCGTATGCTCTGCTGTATACTAATACATATTAATATCATTAGATTACTGACTTAAACAGAATCTGCAACATCCGCGTGCAGGTGAAGAAGGAGGAGGAAATTATTTTTTAATAAAACTGAGGACAAAGTTACTTTTCTTGAATGGTGCTACAGGTAAATGTGAGGAGTGGATTTTCCGTCGCACAGTACAGCCAACATATCTGAGTTTCTTGTTTCTATTTTTCTGATAGTAATGCATACATTAAGCTTGCTTTTCCGTCAAGGAGCTGTCGGCAACACCCACAATGGAGTAGGAAGTGCTCCTTCTTTCATTTTAACAAAATGAAACATAAGACAGCACGACGAAACGAAGCACAAATCGTCAATGAGTACTGTATAGTTCAATCGCTGAGGACGGCAACAACGGATAGCAACTGCCGGAGCCAAAACACCAGCGACTCTACGTACCGTACAAGAACTGCCACTTCTGACGACTGAAAACTTGGGAGCTGCGATAAAAAGAACAAGTGTACTTAAAATGCTTGTTAATGAGGCAGCGGTATACATGACTACGTTTTTGTACTATAGGTCCAAGTATTCCAAGGCACTTCTATCCACCTTAGAGTGTTTAAAACCAAAATAAATAAATAAAAGTTGCGACATTGAGTGGAATAGCGCAAGTGTGGAAGTGTAGCAAGCATATTCCTATAAATATGACTCGCTAAGCGTTCAGAACAATCATGTGAATGGATTTTTCTTTCTTTTTGTGGTGTCACCGCCAGACACCACACTTGCTAGGTGGTAGCTTTAAATCGGCCGCGGTCCATTAGTACATGTCGGACCCGCGTGTCGCCACTGTGTGATCGCAGACCGAGCGCCACCACAAGGCAGGTCTCGAGATACGGACTAGCACTCGCCCCAGTTGTACGGACGACTTTGCTAGCGACTACATGGACGAAGCATTGCTCATTAGCCGAGCCAATAGTTAGAATAGCCTTCAGCTAAGTCAATGGCTACGACCTAGCAAGGCGCCATTAGTAACATTGCATGTATCTAAAGAGTCTCACTTGTATCGCCACAAGCTCCAGATGTACCAAAAGGATGGATTAAAGTTAAGTATTCCAGAAGCTATGTACTTTTCTTTATAGCATTCATTACGTATCCTGTTTCAGACCTTCACGCACCCTGCTTTGGCTTAGCGCGTGCCTTTCGGCTTCCTCTCACTGTGTCTAGGCTGTCTTGTCTAGACACAACACTTTTCCTGATGGAACAACATATTTACGAATTCATATATAAAAGTGTGTATATCCTGTTATACTGAAGAGCCAAAGAAACTGGTGCGCCTGCCTAATATCGTGTAGGACCCCCGCGAGCACGGAGAAGTGCCGCAACACGATGAGGCATGGACTCGACCAACGTCTGAAGTAGTGCTGGAGGGAATTAACACCATGAATCCCGCAGGCCTCTCCATAAATCCGTAATAGGACGACTGAGTGGAGATCTCTTGTGAACAGCACGTAGCAAGGCATCCCAGATATGCTCAATAATGTTCATGTCTTGGGGGTTTGGTGGCCAGCGGATTCTAGACGTTTGGAGTGTGGCATTGTCCTGTTGGAATTGCGCTAGTCCTTCGGAATGCACGATGGACATGAATGGATACAGTGATCACACAGGATGCTAACGCATGTGTCACTTATCACTTGTCAGAGTTGTATCTATACATATGAGTGGTCCCATATCACTACACCTACACACGCCCCATACCATTACAGTCTCCGCCAGCTTGAACAGTCCCGCTGACATCCAGAGTTCATGGATTCATGATGATGTCTCCAACCCGTACACGTCCATCCACCCGATACAATTTGAAACGAGACTCGTCCGACCAGGCAACATGTTTCCAGTCATCAACAGTCCAATGTCGCTGTTGACGGGCCAGGGATAGGTGTAAAGCTTTGTATCATGCAGTCATCAAGGGTACACGAGTGGGCCGACTGCACCGAAGGCCCATATCGATGAGGTTTCATTGAATGGTTCGCATGCTGACACTTGCTAATGGCCCAGCACTGAACTCCGCAACAATTAGTGGAAGGGTTGCACTTCTGTCATGTTGAACGATTCCCTTCAGTCGTTGTTGGTCCCGTTCTTGCAGGATCTTTTTCCTTCCGCCGCAATGTCGGAGATTTTATGTTTTACCGGTTTCCTGATATTCAAGGTACACTCGTGGAATGGTCGTACGGGAAAATCACCATTTCATCACTGCCTCGCAGGTGCTGTGTCCCATCGCTCTTGGTCCGACTATAACACCACGTTCAAACTCACTTAAATCTTGATAAGCTGCCATTGTAGCAGCAGTAACCGATCTAATAACTGCGCCAGACACACAATATAGTATGTACGGGTTGTCTTGGAACGACAGAGATTAAAATACCTTCACTTTGCCGCGTTGTTAACATACAATATTATTTAAGAACTTATTCACAGTTGTGTTTGTACAGTATGTCGCTTCACGTGACGCCCAAAGGCAGTTCATACCTGATGACCACACTGATTTCCGAGTAAGATATTGCTAGCAAAATTGTACATCAACAGTCTCTAAGATTGTGCGCAAAGAATACCGACGCTTCGCTGTAATGAAACCACGTGAACTCTTGCCAATTATCAACAACACTCTTCCAAGATGTGAAGGTGGTAAACTCATAATGCACAAGTAATGTAAATGAATTCGTACCTACTGTAGCGGTTTCCGGAATAAAATCCACTTTCCATTGGTCCTGGCTAACCTGTTGCAGACACCCTCACTGTAATCGCAGAAATAATGCCTATCAACGGGAATAAAAATTCGTACCTAGCTGTTCTTGCTGTGTTGCCGTGGTCTTCAATACGAAGACTGGTAAACAATGCCGTTCTCCACGATAGTCTGTCATGCACAAACCTATTCAGTTCAGCAGAACTATAGCTATTTACTTTTATCAAGTCTAGGTCTACCTAAACAACATTTATCCATAACACCCTCCTCCATATTTTGTGAAAAAAAAGTGTAGATCACTTAATAAATATAATTATTACGTCGTTTCAAATACTGCCATCCTCAGACATTAAAAAACTTAGAACCTTCAAAACAAAGTATTAAAAACCTATGCCTAATCGGGAGTAGTTGAGGCCTTGAGCAGGCATAAGTTTTTAGTACCGACATTGAATCTTTTCGCTAGTTCTAAGTTGTTATATATATACCAGTGAGATTATTTATATATAATGTCTCACTGGCTGAGTCCCCAACGTTGCCCACATATGTATTTACTCCATTCTTCTAATGGCCCATCTCGTCCTTCCCTCTCACTCTATCCATCTCCTCCTCCACCATCTCTCTGTCCACCTCCACCCCCACCCTCTATCCATCTCATTCTGCCCCTGTTTATCTCCGCCTTCCCCCTCTGTCACTTTGCTCCTTCCCTGTCTTGTCAATCTCATACTTCCCCCTCTAATTCCATTTCCACTTTTCTCTCTATTTGTCCATCTGCTTCTCTTTCCTTTCTCTGCCGATCTCCCCTCTCACTACCCACCTCTCCCTCTCCCTGTCACTGTCCATCTGTTCCTCTTTTCATTCTATGTCTGATTCCTCCTCCCCTTCTGCCCATCCATCTCCTCCTGCCCCCTCTCCTTTGCCCATCTCTCGCTCCTCCTGCCTCTGTCCACCTCCTCTTCTTTCCTTACTTACTCTGTTCGTCTCCTCCTCTTTCCTGTCTCTGTCCATTACTCTGTTCCCCTCTCTCTGTCCATTTCCTCACTTTCCCCTCCCTGTCTGTTCGTCTTCCCCCTCCCCCTTCTCTCTTCAAGTTACCACGCTCACCTCAATAGAAGGCTGGTGATTCTTACCCCAACAGTATTCCTTTCCAGATTGTAACTGGTATGTGTATCAGATTTGGTTGAGATCGCTCCACGAGTTTGTTTGTAGCTTTTTACCCTTGGCTTTGCCCACGTACGCACACGTCAAATATATTTCACATACCGGGTGATCAAAAAGTCAGTATAAATTTGAAAACTTAATAAACCACGGAATAATGTACATAGAGAGGTAAAAATTGACACACATGCTTGGAATGACATGGGGTTTTATTAGAACCACCCCATATTGCTAGACACGTGAAAGATCTCTTGCGCCCGTCGTTTGGTGATGACTGTGCTCAGCCGCCACTTTCGTCATGCTTGGCCTCCCAGGTCCCCAGACCTCAGTCCGTGCGATTATTGGCTTTGGGGTTACCTCAAGTCGCAAGTGTATCGTGATCGACCGACATCTCTAGGGATGCTGAAAGACAATATCCGACGCCAATGCCTCACCATATGTCCGGACATGCTTTACAGTGCTGTTCACAACATTATTCCTCGACTATAGCAATTGTTGAGGTATGATGGTGGACATATTGAGCATTTCCTGTAAAGAACATCATCTTTGCTTTGTCTTACTTTGTTATGCTAATTATTGCCATTCTGAACGTTTGTAGTTTTTTGGTTCTCATAAAACGCCATGTCATTCCAAGCATGTGTGTCAATTTGTACCTCTCTATCTACATTATTCCGTGATTTATTCAGTTTTCAAATTTATACTGACTTTTTGATCACCCGGTATATTTAACATAGTTCACACGTATTTCTACTCATATTTCACCTTTCTCTAGCGAATTTCGTTCTGCAGTTTCATTTACACGCAGTTTACTGTTTATGAAGTCTTATCTCCAGAACTATGTGTTGCACAATGATTTCATTTTGCAGATACATCCACTGTTGTATGTGGCTACTGTCTGTGAAACGTGTTTATAGTGGTAGAGAAGTAATAAATGAAAACGTCTCTCATGATGCGGCAGTTTTTCACGCATGTCACTGTCATGTATCCTGAACTATACTTCGTACAACAATATAATTTTTCTGGTACATTCAGTGGTATATGTAAATACTGTCTGCGAAACGTGTCACGATACAGATTTTAGTAACGTAGTAATATATTAAAACGTCATGTTTCGTGCGGCAGTTTTTCTGCATGAACAGCGAAACTGCTTTAAGCGACAACTTTTTTTTCATTTCGTCATTTTGTGGGGGTCGTCAGCGAGACAAAGTTTCGAAAATGTTTGAAATTATGCGTAAAGTTTGTCGCAAGTCTCTACGTGCTCTCACTCTCAAATACTGGGTGACTAAAGTTTGGGTATCCACGTGTTCACCCCCACTCTCACCCCTTTGAAGGGAAGGTGGCTCATACCCACACAGCGATGATTTCCAGACGGCAAGCGATACGCTTATCAAGTTTGGTTTTAATCGGTCCAGTGCTTTAGGAGGAGTTGTGGAACGTACATACATAAATACACTCCTGGAAATGGAAAAAAGAACACATTGACACCGGTGTGTCAGACCCACCATACTTGCTCCGGACACTGCGAGAGGGCTGTACAAGCAATGATCACACGCACGGCACAGCGGACACACCAGGAACCGCGGTGTTGGCCGTCGAATGGCGCTAGCTGCGCAGCATTTGTGCACTGCCGCCGTCAGTGTCAGCCAGTTTCCCGTGGCATACGGAGCTCCATCGCAGTCTTTAACACTGGTAGCATGCCGCGACAGCGTGGACGTGAACCGTATGTGCAGTTGACGGACTTTGAGCGAGGGCGTATAGTGGGCATGCGGGAGGCCGGGTGGACGTACCGCCGAATTGCTCAACACGTGGAGCGTGAGGTCTCCACAGTACATCGATGTTGTCGCCAGTGGTCGGCGGAAGGTGCACGTGCCCGTCGACCTGGGACCGGACCGCAGCGACGCACGGATGCACGCCAAGACCGTAGGATCCTACGCAGTGCCGTAGGGGACCGCACCGCCACTTCCCAGCAAATTAGGGACACTGTTGCTCCTGGGGTATCGGCGAGGACCATTCGCAACCGTCTCCATGAAGCTGGGCTGCGGTCCCGCACACCGTTAGGCCGTCTTCCGCTCACGCCCCAACATCGTGCAGCCCGCCTCCAGTGGTGTCGCGACAGGCGTGAATGGAGGGACGAATGGAGACGTGCCGTCTTCAGCGATGAGAGTCGCTTCTGCCTTGCTGCCAATGATGGTCGTATGCGTGTTTGGCGCCGTGCAGGTGAGCGCCACAATCAGGACTGCATACGACCGAGGCACACAGGGCCAACACCCGGCATCATGGTGTGGGGAGCGATCTCCTACACTGGCCGTACACCACTGGTGATCGTCGAGGGGACACTGAATAGTGCACGGTACATCCAAACCGTCATCGAACCCATCGTTCTACCATTCCTAGACCGGCAAGGGAACTTGCTGTTCCAACAGAACAATGCACGTCCGCATGTATCCCGTGCCACCCAACGTGCTCTAGAAGGTGTAAGTCAACTACCCTGGCCAGCAAGATCTCCGGATCTGTCCCCCATTGAGCATGTTTGGGACTGGATGAAGCGTCGTCTCACGCGGTCTGCACGTCCAGCACGAACGCTGGTCCAACTGAGGCGCCAGGTGGAAATGGCATGGCAAGCCGTTCCACAGGACTACATCCAGCATCTCTACGATCGTCTCCATGGGAGAATAGCAGCCTGCATTGCTGCGAAAGGTGGATATACACTGTACTAGTGCCGACATTGTGCATGCTCTGTTGCCTGTGTCTATGTGCCTGTGGTTCTGTCAGTGTGATCATGTGATGTATCTGACACCAGGAATGTGTCAATAAAGTTTCCCCTTCCTGGGACAATGAATTCACGGTGTTCTTATTTCAATTTCCAGGAGTGTACATACATACGTAAGTCAATTTTTATAGCATGTGTGGATATGGATGTATGGATGGTGGCAGTAGCCGGAACGGCGCAACAAATAAAGAGATTTATTAAGCGATCTGAAGGGTTTTATTCAGAAAATATTCACAACGCTCGCCGACTCATAGAGGAAATTTATCTCCTTTGTTAATTCACTGTCTTCTTATCACAATGTCGATTCCTTGACGCTCGACAATTGTGTGCTATCAACTGATCCCTTCTTTTAGTCAAGTTGTGCCGTATATTTCTTTTCTCCCTGAATCAATTCGGTACCTCCTCATTACCTAATCTAATCTTCTTCTGTAGTATCACATTTCTAAAGCTTAAAGCCTCTTCTGTCTTCACTTCCGTACAAGGCAGGCAAATGGCTTCTATAAAAGACCTCTGGACAGAACTATGGTTAATAGGAGCTAGAGACTTTAGGCTTTTTTTTATCACTAAGGGGAGTAGTGCGCTGTGATAGATGCCTGCAGACACTACTTCTCCCGACAATGGTACGTCCATTTTCTGAATTTACCTTGCAGTTTCAGTACTTATTATGAAAAGTACGTTGCGTGTGTTTAAATATGACACAAACGTAAACGTAAGGCTAAACTACAGTGGTGGAAATTAGTATAAAAGCACTTGACTGTTTGTGGAAAAACATATCTATTTACGTATTTGGAATTGTACGCATTTTTCCCGTAAAGTTTACAACAAAGCAAAACAAAACACATTTTTATTTCACCACTAGATTAAGCCCGAGTACTTGAGCAAGTAATTATTGTGGCGCACGAAGAAATAGGCCTATCTAATCGCCAGACTGCTAAGAAATTAGGGCGTTCCAGTTGTGTTATTGATAATTTTTTCAGATTGGGTGCATAGTATGACAAAATGGCGAATATGTCCAAACACGAAAATTGTCAGCAATAGGTACATGTTTGATTCTGCCTAAAGCAAAAGTCAACGGCTTTTGTTCATCTCAAATCGTGGGTGATTTGCAGTTATAAGTCACTTCCAGACGTTTTAGACAAAACCTGGCTCAAGACGCGAATCTGGCATTCATGAAACGGCTCCATAAGCCACCTTTAAACGATGACTTTTGCGCAAGAACGCTTAATTTGGATGTGCCAGACGGTTTTCAGCATTACTGGCATAATCCCCGTATAGATGAACGCGTTCGGATGAGCAGAAAGTCTGGTAGTGGCAGCGTTATGATCTGGGCAGCATTTTGTGCTAAAGGCACGTCCAACACAGCATGGCTGCACCCCAAAATGAAATACGATGATTATACAGGAATACTGGAAACTGAAGTGGCTTGTGTTTATGAGGAATTTGACAATGATAATTTCTTATTACGACACGGTAACGCTGAGATTCATAGGTCTGCCAAGACAAAGTCGTGATTTCAAGATAGAGGAATTCTGTTTCTGAGCTGGTCATCGGGAAGTCCGGATTCAAATCCCGCAGAGAATGTATGGGGATCCAGCACCTCGTGTTTATCGCAATGGACGAAAACTTGAGACTGCGGCCGAGCTGATGACTGCAATTCGAATGGTGTGGACCTCAGTCTCTGAAGAAGAGATAACTACCCTTATACAATCAATGGCTAAGAGGATTTTCGCAGTTATTAACAACAATGGAGGTTCGACTAAATACTAATTGTAATCTATTTACTGTATACGTTAGGTTCTCCTCCTGACAACAATTCATAAGTGCTTTTATATCAATTTCCACTCCTAATGGACTCGCATTCGGGAGGACGACGGTTCAATCCCGCGTCCGGCCATCCTGATTTAGGTTTTCCGTGATTTCCCTAAATCGCTCCAGGCAAATGCCGGGATGGTTCCTTTCAAAGGGCACGGCCGACTTCCTTCCCCGTCCTTCCCTAATCCGATGAGGCCGATGACCTCGCTGTTTGGTCTCTTCCCCAAAACCAACCAACCAACCACTCCTAACATTGTCTTGTATCTTGAAATTTCATGGGTACCAATGCAAATCGTAAAATGAGAGTGTATTTTGATTTGTTTTATTGCAAACCGTACGGGAAAAATGCTTGCAACATAAAATCCGTAAATAAGCATCTTATTTTTCCCACAAATACCCACGTGCCTTTATACTAATTTCCTCCAACGTACACGTATCTTCAACTCTTGCACTTAACCTATTCCTGATGTCAGCTTTCAGCTGGAAGGTCTGTATTTACCATTTTTTCATTAGTATATCATCAACGTTACAACAAATAACGAAGTCCTTGTCAACAGCAACTTGGCAGAAAATTTGGTGGTGTCGGACGACTTAACAAGGGGAGAGTGGTATTTTCATTATTCAGTCAGAGTCCACATCACATTTATTTATCACCCCCCTTCAAATCGCATTACAACTTCAGTGGCACGCTGTTGAAAAACACACACACACACACACACACACACACACACACACACACACACACACACACAGCCGGCCGCGGTGGCCGTGCAGTTCTAGACGCTCAGTCCGGAACCGCGTGGCTGCTACGGTCGCAGGTTCGAATCCTGCCTCGGGCATGGATGTGTGTGATGTCCTTAGGTTAGTTAGGTATAAGTAGTTCTAAGTTCTGGGGGACTGATGACCACAGATGTTAAGTCTCATGTGCTCAGAGCCATTTTTTGAATACCCATACACGCGCGCGCAGATCACTTGGCCAGAAATACTAGATAGCAAATAATTGCCAGTGCCTGTTATATTAGTTGCTACTTGCGATCACAGTGTTAACATCTACGGCGACAAATCGCAGAAGTCGCAGGAACCGCATTTTAACGTTGGTAGACAGCGAAGGAATACAAGTTGCGAATTCGTGAACCTGCATTTTAAACTGTGACAAACCGCAACTAACAAAGGGCGGCCACGACTTTCGGATCACGGATTTTCTTCAAACTTTGTATACTTTTAGTAGTCATTTAGGACAACATAATGTGAAAGCATTAAGGCAAACTAGCTAGACGATTTTTGGCAAGTCGTAAGAAAAGTTTCACTCGTCAGTGATGTAGACCGGTGCGCTGCAACACTGGAGACCAGATAGCAGCATTCATGTGGCGAGCGTTCAAGCTGCGCAGTCGGTGAATCGCTGGATCGATTCCTGCTCATGTCTTTTTTTTTTAATTATATTTTTTCGACATTAGTCATTATTTCATACATACTACATTTGAAGAGCAATATGACGAAAACACACGTGTTTTTGTATAATCTTTTATCTAATTTTCTATTTTATTTTTCTGTTTACTAACGTTTATCTTTGAAACAAATATTATGCGACTTTTATTTCTATAGGCAAGTTAAAAAACTTACCAAGCGCCTTCAGACTTGTTCACATTTGATTGGCAACGAACGAGAAACTGCTTGTCGTGAAAACGCAATTAAAATACAGGGTGATTCAAAAAGAATACCACAACTTTAAAAATGTGTATTTAATGAAAGAAACATAATACAACCTTCTGTTATACGTCATTACAAAGAGTATTTAAAAAGGTTTTTTTTTCACTCAAAAACAAGTTCAGAGATGTTCAATATGGCCCCCTCCAGATACTCGAGCAATATCAACCCGATACTCCAACTCGTTCCACACTCTCTGTAGCATATCAGGCGTAACAGTTTGGATAGCTGCTGTTATTTCTCGTCTCAAATCATCAATGGTGGCTGGGAGAGGTGGCCGAAACACCATATCCTTAACATACCTCCATAAGAAAAAATCGCAGGGGTAAGATCAGGGCTTCTTGGAGGCCAGTGATGAAGTGCTCTGTCACGGGCTGCCTGGCGGCCGATCCATCGCCTCGGGTAGTTGACGTTCAGGTAGTTACGGACAGATAAGTGCCAATGTGGTTGATTGTGGAATTTGCAGCTTTCTGCTAGCTCTGCGAGTCGATTTTCCTGGGCTGCGAACAAATGCTTGCTGGATGCGTGCTACATTTTCATCACTCGTTCTCGGCCGTCCAGAACTTTTCCCTTTGCACAAACACCCATTCTCTGTAAACTGTTTATACCAACGTTTAATACACCACCTATCAGGAGGTTTAACACCATACTTCGTTCGAAATGCACGCTGAACAACTGTCGTCGATTCACTATGCTGTACTCAATAACACAAAAGCTTTCTGTTGAGCGGTCGCCATCTTAGCATCAACTGACGCTGACGCCTAGTCAACAGCGCCTCAAGCGAACAAATGTACAACTAAATGAAACTTTATAGCTCCCTTAATTCGCCGACAGATAGTGCTTAGCTCTGCCTTTTGTCGTTGCAGAGTTTTAAATTCCTAAAGTTGTTGTTGTTGTTGTGGTCTTCAGTCCTGAGACTGGTTTGATGCAGCTCTCCATGCTACTCTATCCTGCGCAAGCTTCTTCATCTCCCAGTACCTACCGCAACCTACATCCTTCTGAATCTGCTTAGTGTATTGATCTCTTGGTCTCCCTCTACGATTTTTACCCTCCACACTGCCCTCCAATGCTAAATTTGTGATCCCTTGATGCCTCAAAACATGTCCTATCAACCGATCCCTTCTTCTAGTCAAGTTGTGCCACAAACTTCTCTTCTCCCCAATCCTATTCAATACCTCCTCATTAGTTACGTGATCTACCCACCTTATCTTCAGCGTTCTTCTGTAGCACTACATTTCGAAAGCTTCTATTCTCTTCTTGTCCAAACTGGTTATCGTCCATGTTTCACTTCCATACATGGCTACACTCCATACAAATACTTTCAGAAACGACTTCCTGACACTTAAATCTATACTCGATGTTAACAAATTTCTCTTCTTCAGAAACGATTTCCTTGCCATTGCCAGTCTACATTTTATATCCTCTCTACTTCGACCATCATCAGTTATTTTACTCCCTAAATAGCAAAACTCCTTTACTACTTTAAGTGTCTCATTTCCTAATCTAATCCCCTCAGCATCACCCGATTTAATTTGACTACATTCCATTATCCTCGTTTTGCTTTTGTTGATGTTCATCTTATATCCTCCTTTCAAGACACTGTCCATTCCGTTCAACTGCTCTTCCAAGTCATTTGCTGTCTCTGACAGAATTACAATGTCATCGGCGAACCTCAAAGTTTTTATTTCTTCTCCATGAATTTTAATACCTACTCCGAATTTTTCTTTTGTTTCCTTTACTGCTTGCTCAATATACAGATTGAATAACATCGGGGAGAGGCTACAACCCTGTCTCACTCCTTTCCCAACCACTGCATCCCTTTCATGGCCCTCGACTCTTATAACTGCCATCTGGTTTCTGTACAAATTGTTAATAGCCTTTCGCTCCTTGTATTTTACCCCTGCCACCTTCAGAATTTGAAAGAGAGTATTCCAGTTAACGTTGTCAAAAGCTTTCTCTAAGTCTACAAATGCTAGAAACGTAGGTTTGCCTTTTCTTAATCTTTCTTCTAAGATAAGTCGTAAGGTTAGTATTGCCTCACGTGTTCCAACATTTCTACGGAATCCAAACTGATCTTCCCCGAGGTCCGCTTCTACCAGTTTTTCCATTCGCCTGTAAAGAATTCGCGTTAGTATTTTGCAGCTGTGACTTATTAAACTGATAATTCGGTAATTTTCACATCTGTCAACACCTGCTTTCTTTGGGATTGGAATTATTATATTCTTCTTGAAGTCTGAGGGTATTTCGCCTGTCTCATACATCTTGCTCACCAGATGGTAGAGTTTTGTCAGGACTGGCTCTCCCAAGGCCATCAGTAGTTCTAATGGAATGTTGTCTACTCCCGGGGCCTTGTTTCGACTCAGGTCTTTCAGTGCTCTGTCAAACTCTTCACGCAGTATCTTATCTCCCATTTCATCTTCATCTACATCCTCTTCCATTTCCATAATATTGTCCTCGAGTACATCGCCCTTGTATAAACCCTCTATATACTCCTTCCACCTTTCTGCCTTTCCTTCTTTGCTTCGAACTGGGTTGCCATCTGAGCTCTTGATATTCATACAAGTGGTTCTCTTCTCTCCAAAGGTCTCTTTAATTTTCCTGTAGGCAGTATCTATCTTACCCCTAGTGAGACAAGCCTCTACATCCTTACATTTGTCCTCTAGCCATCCCTGCTTAGCCATTTTGCACTTCCTGTCGACCTCATTTTTGAGACGTTTGTATTCCTTTTTGCCTGCTTCATTTACTGCATTTTTATATTTTCTCCTCTCATCAATTAAATTCAATATTTCTTCTGTTACCCAAGGGTTTCTATTAGCCCTCGTCTTTTTACCTACTTGATCCTCTGCAGCCTTCACTACTTCATCCCTCAGAGCTACCCATTCTTCTTCTACTGTATTTCTTTCCCCCATTCCTGTCAATTGTTCCCTTATGCTCTCCCTGAAACTCTCTACAACCTCTGGTTCTTTCAGTTTATCCTGGTCCCATCTCCTTAAATTCCCACCTTTTTGCAGTTTCTTCAGTTTCAATCTGCAGTTCATAACCAATAGATTGTGGTCAGAATCCACATCTGCCCCTGGAAATGTCTTACAATTTAAAACCTGGTTCCTAAATCTCTGTCTTACCATTATATAATCTATCTGATACCTTTTAGTATCTCCAGGATTCTTCCAGGTATACAACTTTCTTTTATGATTCTTGAACCAAGTGTTAGCTATGATTAAATTATGCTCTGTGCAAAATTCTACAAGGCGGCTTCCTCTTTCATTTCTTCCCCCCAATCCGTATTCACCTACTATGTTTCCTTCTCTCCCTTTTCCTACTGACGAATTCCAGTCACCCATGACTATTAAATTTTCGTCTCCCTTCACTACCTGAATAATTTCTTTTATCTCGTCATACATTTCATCAATTTCTTCATCATCTGCAGAGCTAGTTGGCATATAAACTTGTACTACTGTAGTAGGCATGGGCTTTGTGTCTATCTTGGCCACAATAATGTGTTCACTATGCTGTTTGTAGTAGCTTACCCGCATTCCTATTTTCCTATTCATTATTAAACCTACTCCTGCATTACCCCTATTTGATTTTGTATTTATAACCCTGTAATCACCTGACCAAAAGTCTTGTTCCTCCTGCCACCGAACTTCACTAATTCCCACTATATCTAACTTTAACCTATCCATTTCCCTTTTTAAATTTTCTAACCTACCTGCCCGATTAAGGGATCTGACATTCCACGCTCCGATCCGTAGAATGCCAGTTTTCTTTCTCCTAATAACGACGTCCTCTTGAGTAGTCCCCGCCCGGAGATCCGAATGGGGGACTATTTTACCTCCGGAATATTTTACCCAAGAGGACGCCATCATCATTTAATCATACAGTAAAGCTGCATGTCCTCGGGAAAAATTACGGCTGTAGTTTCCCCTTGCTTTCAACCGTTCGCAGTACCAGCACAGCAAAGCCGTTTTGGTTAATGTTACAAGGCCAGATCAGTCAATCATCCAGACTGTTGCCCCCGCAACTACTGAAAAGGCTGCTGCCCCTCTTCAGGAACCACATGTTTGTCTGGCCTCTCAACAGATACCCCTCCGTTGTGGTTGCACCTACGGTACGGCCATCTGTATCGCTGAGGCACGCAAGCCTCCCCACCAACGGCAAGGTCCATGGTTCATGGGGGAAGTTGTGGTATTCTTTTTGAATCACCCTGTACATTCAATCGCAGATCGGCAATTTTCGGCACCAAAGTCAAACATCAATAAATGAAGGTGTAAATAACTTTATTCAGTAATATAATGAGTAACAATATGTGAGATGAATCGTCGGGTGTGCTTTCGACATTACAAAATGATATTTTTCACACAGACGCGGGCCGGACGGGGTGGCCGAGCGGTTCTAGGCGCTACAGTCTGGAACCGCGCGACCGCTACGGTCGCAGGTTCGAGTCCTGCCTCGGGCATGGATGTGTGCGATGTACTTAGGTTAGTTAGGTTTAAGTAGTTGTAAGTTCTAGGGGACTGATGACCTCAGATGTTAAGTCCCATAGTCTCCAGAGCCATTTGAACAATTCCAACTTAATGCACATTACGTTGTACTAATGGACTACTAGCACTGAAAGTGTACGAAGTTTGAAGTAACTCCATGATCCGAACGTCGTCGCAAGTAGCATGCACAGAAACCATTGATTTCGTAAAGTCAAAGTTTAGTCCATTCCTAAAACGTAGTACACACACAGTAATGGCGGCGCATTTAAAAGGCAAAGCTTGAACCCAGACGTGACTCGGCCCTATCTCCTCTTTTGGACGCTGTTACGGCAGTTGGAGAGCACATTCGGCTGCTTAGTGGCGCTAGTAACGTCGTTAGCCAGCCGCCCACTCGCTGGAAGCTTGCCTGGTGCCGGTGGACGAAGAGAAGCTGCATTTGACCTGCCGCTCGCTGCCGCTAGCCCTGCAATTGGGTGGACAAACGCTCGAGGGCAGAGGTCACCGTACCCAGCAACGCTGCTGCCATAACGGCCCCTTCAGCTTCGCCGAACCACAGTCTAACATAACAGTCGCGACACTTCGCCTCGATTTTGTTGCCTGCCGCGCCAGCAGCGCCCCAAGCGGCCAGTAACAAACTATGAGTTCGGCGCGATCGTGAGAGCGTATAGTGGTTGTTTATTTTGATTTCTACAATGGTTTTTACAAGTGGGAGCGTTTGTAGCGTAATAAATTGCAGCAACAACAGGAAGAAGACACCACAGCTGTCTTTTTAGGTTTCCTAAGAATCCTGAGAGGTATATATCATCATGTTACTAAACTGTATCGAAAAAATGGTTCAAATGGCTCTGAGCACTATGGGACTTAACATCTATGGTCATCAGTCCCCTAGAACTTAGAACTACTTAAACCTAACTAACCTAAGGACAGCACACAACACCCAGCCATCACGAGGCAGAGAAAATCCCTGACCCCGCCGGGAATCGAACCCGGGCGTGGGAAGCGAGAACGCTACCGCACGACCACGAGATGCGGGCAAACTGTATCGTCTGTATTCACTTGCAAACTACATGTGTATTAATGATTAATGTTTCGTTTTAGAGCAGAAAATGGCTAGTTAATAGCAGACGAGAAGACGTTATGAAAAAAGACCCAGTTTACCTGTATAATAATATTAGGTTTTGTTCGCTACATTTCGAACAAAACCAGTTCATGAACGCAGACTATAATAAACTCGAGTGGAATGCAGTCCCTCTCTGACATCCCAAATAAGCCACCTCAACTGACGATGAAGAGGAAACTGCCACAAATGTTCGACAATCCATCTAAAGCTGTAAAACAGTCCTATGACATAGAAGCAGCCAGTTTAGCTCTCCGTGTATCAGTGCCAGATTCGTGTGAATCGTCAACACAGACCTGCTTTGACGATGAAGTGGTTAGATTAAGTGCAGTTATTCGTGTCTTATAAAAGCGTAATGTTTGGTATGTATTTCATTCACTCCTGTTGTTAGTCAATTTTCCTTGCTTCCTTCGTGTGATGACATTATTCTGTTAGCATCTTGTTCACTGACAGATTGTTTGAAAATTATTCAAATATTTGGTTTCGCGTAAAATTTAATCAGCTCATTACAATGTTTTCAACGTACTTCACCCACTATTTGGCAGTTGCTTGTCCACTTAGAATAATATAAAGATGAAGGGAAGAAGTACTTGTGGCAACAGGCGACAATGACAAACACAGTAGGCCTACCGAACGATAAATGAGCTGTCGATTGCTTTTGCATGTAGCGGTACATGTCTGTGCTTCTTACGTGTGAATCAGTGTGTTTATTTTCTTTTGATCCCAACGAGGGAAGCTGCAATTCTATCCAACGTCACAAGTGTTTCTTCACGAACGTGTTGTAGCTTGCCACTCCATTCATGGTTTTTGTCCGTACTTGCGCTTATTTTAGAATCATTTTTAGAAACATATATGCCTTCTGATACTACACAAACCCTTGGAGGCAAGAAAATAACTCAAATATTTCGCAAATTACGTAGGAAATGGATGCAAAACAAACATTATGCTTACGACGCGTCTGATGTTCACCTTACTCCCCGCTTGGAGCGCTAGTGTCGTTCCATCTGTCAAACGGTAACAACTTTTACAGCAGTGCTGTCGCTACTGTTATGTTAGACTGGCCGAACAGCAGCCCTACACAGCCTTGTCCCTCCGAATAAGTGCGAGGCACGCAGATGGGAAGACAAGGTCTCCTGAAGATGTCTTCGGCATTAAAACGTGGTTGCGTTGCAGAGGACTCTTAACTGTTGTGCCGCGTTGGTGCTTCTCCCAGGAGGAGCCTCTTCCAAGTACTTTCATCGCCATAATTTTAAGTAAATGTAACTGGTAGCGTAATCTTAGTCACTAAGAAGAGGTACCTTAGGAACTGGTTCTTTTCCGCTTCCTACTTACTGCTTCTACAAGATACCTGATATCTGTTAATGACGATGACCAACGTTGTAAAATTATAATCATCCGGCCCTGACGCGGCTCGTAATTAAAGGCGCTGAGGCAGAGCCGCCCCAAAATATATATTAAAATGAATTTCTCAATAACATGTTACAGAATTTACGTTATCTGAATGCATTTCGCGTATTTCCCACGCGGATTTAAATAATGCCGGTCAACGTTTTTGGAACTGTTGTTATGTGGTGCCACGCGATGTTTTTCGAGCCGGTAGTAGCTAGTCTTAAGGCTGCGCCTTGAAATACCGTTTGGTTCTATGTAGCTGAGATTTGGGGGCGTGGTTTTCTTGAAGTTCTGCTCTAATGGGCGTCCTGAAGGCTCTGGTGTTTCAGTCTACGGGTGTCCTACCAACCTGCACACAATTTTCAAGTTCCGCTACACATCAAAAGGGAATTAACAGAGTCGCTGAATCTTGGGTATCGAATCACTGTCTCTGTGCATCTCTATTACGCTTTGACGCGTCTTTAATCGATGTTTAGTATTATTGTTTTTGTTTTGGTTGGCAGGAGAGCCAACACCGTGTTACTAGAATGAGGCCGAAAGGCACACGTTTTAGCTCACGCAGGCTGGCGTGAGGTCTGGAACAGGGCAAGGAAATTAGAATTTAGAAAAACGGACGTAGCTGGTGGAATACTTAACTTTAATCCGTTAATGGTGAACATGATTCAATATCGATAGTAACTGATAATGGCGCCTTGCTAGGTCGTAGCAAAAGACGTAGCTGAAGGCTATGCTAAACTATCGTCTCGGCAAATGAGAGCGTATTTTGTCAGTGAACCATCGCTAGCAAAGTCGGTTGTACAACTGGGGCGAGTGCTAGGAAGTCTCTCTAGACCTGCCATGTGGCGGCGCTCGGTCTGTAATCACTGATAGTGACGACACGCGGGTCCGACGTATACTAACGGACCGCGGCCGATTTAAAGGCTACCACCTAGCAAGTGTGGTGTCTGGCGGTGACACCACAGTTTTGACAGTGTTTTAGACACGTTTTTTGGTTTTGCCGCTGGCTATTCTGTCCACCACAGGAGTAAGTTTGCAAATGTCTCGCCAGAGTGCACTGGAGTACGGTAACGTCCATCTAACGAACGTTTCACGAATGAAGAGGAAAAGAGCGCGCAAAATATACCCTTTGCGCATAATATGTCCCGTTACTTTAGTTTCGTAGTTTGCTGACTGCAGGTAACGTGCCTTATTAGAAAGTCTTGTGAGAGCGCTATGAATGAGTTTAGTAAGTTCGACTTTCTTGAGAATAACAGTGTACCACGTGCTCGAAAACAGCACAATATGAGTTCAGTGTGGAATTTATGAGGTAAAATTTTGGAACATAGAGTTAGGTTAAAAGACGAAGAAACTTGGTGCGCCCAGCTTCGATGTAAGTATGAATCACGAACAAAAAATCCAGGAAAGGGCATACACACTAATTTAACAGAGCAATGTACAGTGCAGGTGAGTGGTTGTGCGCGCTACGTCACTTAAATGATGGGTGGGTCCCGCAGAAAGTGTCGACGCTTCCTTCTCTGAGCTGGACGCAGGCTGGGTTCCAGAACTGAACAGCTTATAGGAAAAAGCAGCTACACTTTCTGCAGGTCCCGCCCATGATTTTGCAGGACAATACTCGGGTGCATATGGCCCTAGTTGTGACTGATTTGTTCGATCGATGGAGGTGGGAAGTGCTGCACCACTCACCGCTCTCCCTGGACGTAAGCCCTTGTGACTACAACTTAATTCCTAAGATGAAGGAAGCACTTCATGCCATTCACTTCAGAACTGTTAAAAGAGATTCGTCGGGCAACAGACCGCTCCACATGAACCACCGACGCAACTAGCGCTGCTAAGACTATCCTACTACAGCGTGGCGTACGGTAAGTCACCCGATTGAATTTTGATCCTACAAGTACACTATTGAGGCAATAGCTCTCAAATTGTGCTCTCAACTTCGTGCAGTTCGTGGAAATTACGCCAGATGTTGTTGCGAGTTCATCGCTTCCGTTGTGAGTCCTACATTTCAGTTTGCCGCGATGGCGAACAAAGGACGGTTGACCGTCGCACAAAATGGTTCAAATGGCTCTGAGCACTATGGGACTTAACATCTTAGGTCATCAGTCCCCTAGAACTTAGAACTACTTAAACCTAACTAACCTAAGGACGTCACACACATCCATGCTCGAGGCAGGATTCGAACCTGCGACCGTAGCAGTCTCCCGGTTCCAGACTGAAGCGCCTAGAACCGCACGGCCACCACGGCCGGCTGTCGCACAAAAGACGAAGATTGTGTTACTGTTCGTGGCGACGAACAGCGCTACGTTGACACAGAAAACGTTTCGTGCTCATTTCGGCACACGGTGGGTTCCCAGCCCACAGACAATACGCAGATTACATCAAAAATTTGAAGGTACTGGATCTGTTTTGGATTGTCAGCGGCCACAAGTACGTACCGTACGTTCGCTGCAAAACATTGAAGCAGTTCGAGGGGCTTTGACTCGTAGTCCGAGTGAACCAACAAGAAGAGTCAGTGCCGAGTTGGGAATTTCACGCCGATCTGTAAAAAGAATTATTCAATCCGACCTTCGCTTGTATCCATACAAGATGACTGTAGTGCATAAGCTTACTGCGAGAGAAAAGGAGCGGAGACTGCAGTTTGCAAGGTAGGCAATCGATCAAGACAGAGAGGCAGTGGTACACCACACATGATTTTCTGACGTAGCTTATTTTGACGTGAACGGTGTTGTGAACAAGCAGAACGTTCGATTCTGGGCACGTGAACCTCCGCGAATAATCAACACGAAAGAACACATACGAGGAGAAAGTGTGCATGTGGGTCGCGATGTCAAGCCACAGAATGATCGGTCCGTTCTTCTTCGATGCCACAGTAACCAGTGAAAGCTATTTACACATGCTGCGAAATCAGTTCCTTCCTCAACTCGTGACCTCTTCTCTTCCACTGCAAACACAATGGTTCATGTAGGATGGAGCACGCCCCCATACTGCCAATGTTGTGCTTGATTTCCTACATGGAAGACTTTGCCTTAGCGTATTGTCAAACAGGTTTCCAGAACGTTATGCAAGAGGAGGAATGTGGCCGCCCAAAAAAAAAAATGGTTCAAATGGCTCTGAGCACTATGGGACTTTTAACTTCTGAGGCCATCAGTCCCCTAGAACTTGGAACTACTTAAACCTAACAAACCTAAGTGCATCACACACATCCATGCCCGTGGCAGGATTCGAACCTGCGACCGTAGCGGTCGTGCGGTTCCAGACTGTAGCGCCTAGAGCCGCTCGGCCACCCCGGCTGGCTGTGGCCGCCCCAGATCCCGGACTTCTTCCTTTGGGGTTTCCTTAAAGAGAAGGTGTACCACAGAAAACCGGAAAATGTAGTGCAACCTAAGGCCATCATTGTGGAGTTATGCCGCGCCATTCCAGAAGATTTGTGTCGGAGTCAGAAGTGCCCGTGTGTGACTTGAAGATGTAAACCAAAATGGCAGTCATACTGAACATGTGATTCATTAGGTTGTATTTCCAAGCTGTATTCTTTACTTCTACATCAATAAATTACAAATCTTGTGAACAACAATCGTGTTATTCATGAAACAAATCAGGTGACTTATCGTGCGCCAGTCTGTACTTCCATATCGCTGGCTACAGGTTCCACAATGTTGGTGGCTACTCTGAAGGACAGTATTTTGTAGTAGTAGTAGTAGTAGTAGTAGTAGTAAATAAATAAATAGTTGCCACTATTAAAGTACCAACCCTCGTAGTATCTCTTATACTTTAGAAAGCAAACTTTAAAATAAATATAAATTAAAATATTGTTCATACTCGTGGGTCAGCATTATATGGTACACGTAATGTGCATAAGTAACGTTGTCGCACTAAAATCGAAGGGTTATTATGCACGTAAACAGATGACATTAGCTGTACATAGCTTCTCCTCCCACACTTAGCGCTACATGGGCGCTTTCTCCACGTGTGACTTGTATTGTTGTGGTCTTCAGTCCAGAGACTAGTTTGATGCAGCTCTCCATGCTACTACATACAGTAAAGCTGCATGCCCTCGGGAAAAATTGCGGCTGTAGTTTCCCCTTGCTTTCAGCCGTTCGCAGTACCAGCACAGTAAGGCCGTTTTGGTCAGTGTTACAAGGCCAGATCAGTCAATCATCCAGACTGTTGCCCCTGCAACTACTGAAAAGGCTGCTGCCCCTCTTCAGGAGTCACACGTTTGTCTGGCCTCTCAACAGATACCCCTCCGTTGTGGTTGCACCTACAGTGTTGCTATCTCTATCGCTGAGGCACGCAAGCCTCCCCACCAACGGCAAGGTCCATGGTTCATGGGGAGAAGACATGTGACTTAAAAACATGAAAACAACTTCCCTTATAATCTAAAATGAAAAACTTTTTTGTTAAGTGAGAATTCATGACGATTTTTCGTATTAGCCTAGAGAAGGCAGCGTAAAAGATGGAAAAGTAGGATTTAAACGATAAAACAACTAGAATCAGTAAAACATCTATATGCTAGAGGAACTTTACGTCGACCATTCCTGGCGATCTTGCTCATCTTTCAGCGGAAGAGCTGTAGCGAACGTCTCCAGGGGGAAGCAGGTTACTATTTGAGATTACTTTAACACATCAGCCTATGTGTCTAAATAGACTTACGCTGCAGATGACACATGACAAAGTTAAGGAGTTCATTGGGTACTGATTTCCTGCCTGGATCCGTACGTAACCGAGCGTTCGCGATGTATTTTGGACTAGGCAACTAGCATGACGTCACAACTTTGTTGCGTGGCCCGTATTTCCCGTGGACCCCACTGTAGAACGTGCGTTGCGTACACGCACTCGGAAGGAATCCACAGCAGTTCCCTGCTGCCATACTGAACGTTTACTTCGGACTTTGCTCTCAGGATGCCAGGTAGGTCGTGAGTTACAGGAAGCAAGTAGTTTTCAGCAATACTGGACGCAAATTTCACCGGTTTTTGTACGGACGCAAATTTCACCGGGTGAAGTTTTAATACATCGCGCTGTGGATGCTCCGAACTTTACGGGCATCTAAAAAGGGATGAAACCGCTAACCCCCTCCCCGTGACCTGCTGCAAGAGCCGGGCCGTTGGTTAGCCGCTGCGGCCGCTGGATACCAGGCCAACTTTCATCTAAATCCGTAACAACATTTACAAAGCGCACAGGGAAGCCGGCGGGGCGGGGATCGATTTCTCTTCGCCCCGAAAGTCTGGCCGAAGCGCCGGCCATCCACAGCACACCACACGGAAGCTCGTGCCTCTGACACGGGGATCAAAGAGCGACGCCTGAACACGGTCCACCTGCTGCTACAGTCACATGCAGCACTACTATCTGCCGTGCGGAGGACACAGAAGTAGGCACCCCTAGCGTTGGTTGCATTCGGGAGGACGACGGTTCAAACCCACGTCCGGCCATCGTGATTTAGGTTTTCCGTGATTTCCCCAAATCGCTTCAGGTAAATGCCGGGATGGTTCCTTTGAAAGGCCACGGCAACTTCCTTCCCTAATCCGATGGGACCGATGACCTCGCTGTTTGGTCCCTCCCATAAAACAACCACCACCATAGCGTTGAAAGGCAGTTGAAAGAGTTGAAAATGTGTCGCCAGATCCGCATTCGGTTTTACAGAGGGTACTCTTCCGTACTCAGCTAGCATGTATCGTAATATCTCTCGCCCAACGCAAAATCCTAAGTGACTTTCGTTGAATGGAGCCCTTGCCACAAAAAGAGAGATTGTGCACGGCAGTTCACAATCTAGCTAGCTGCGCAGAATATTGGGCTGTTTCCAAACACTCCGATTTTGCTAAGTCAACAAATTTATCGGCATTTATATCGGTATCTATTTTCGTCTAAGGAAGATGTGTTTTCTTTCTGCATCACTACCACCAATTGAGCACGCGCGTTGTGAACTACCAGCCCCACTTATACTGGAGAAAGTTAATAGTTAGACTACACTTCTGTATTAGATTAGTACCTGTAAGTCATTTTATCAAAATTATTGAATTACAAACAGTGAGAAATTGTATTGCAGTACTGTCGGAACTAATACTTGAGTCTGTACAGCCTCTCTCTTGTAAAAGTCAGCGGTTGAAAAGAAATACCCTTTCACGCGAGCAACTTTCTCTATCGACTACTACAGGCAAGCGAGTTTACTGCAGCGCCTAGAGCGTTTTATTTCTGTCCTATGTCCCCTGTCACGAGTTTACACGTCAGCGCAAAAACTGCGTGTATTGTGAGAGCTGTCTGCTGTGCTTTTTGGAACTGAACGGTGCAAGTACAATTGTGAGAGACCATCTTTTTTACGGAAAAATCAAAATATAGTAACAGAATGTAGGTAATAAAAACAGAGTTTATACAGGCTAAAGCAAATTTCGCAGTCACCGTTCTTAACAAGTCTCCACGCTCTTGAGAAACGAAACAATAGGAAAAGTGCCGCCCAAACACTTCAAAACATTCATTCACATTTAAATGCTCGACAAAATATACAGGTTATTTGTTTTAACTTAGAACAACTAAATATCTCGAAAAATATGTATCGTCCGAAAAAAAATGTTCCATATGAAAAGTTAATATTTTCAACGGGACATCTGTCTATGCTAAAACTGACCACCTTCTAACCTCTGCCCCCCCCCCCTGCTTCCCTCATGCAAATTCGGATTCTACGCCAGATAATATGTACGGTTTACCTAAAACTTTTTTTTTCGTGGTAGTTGGCGCTGTAATCGACAAAACCCAATTTTCCGGTTTTTGTAATTAACAACCGACTCGTTTGATTCTACAACACATTTTCAATTAAAAATGTAAACGTTCTGAACAACTGATATTTTTGTTCAAATTTAATTGGTTCTGCAAATATGATTGTACAGTAAAACTTCGACAATGCATTTCAAGATATTTTGTCGTTCCAAGTTAAAACAAATACCTTTTATACTAACAGACACATCAACCACATTTTAAAAAGCTGTAAATTATGCCCTTTTAGGTTATAGTTAATGTCTTGTTTTCTTCCTTAGTGTCAAATAATATCGAAAATTACGTTACTCGTTAAACAGACCTGACTTTTTCGTTGTCGAAACAATTTTCAATAATAAACATTTACCTTGGTTCAAATGGCTCTGAGCACTATGGGACTTAACAGCTATGGTCATCAGTCCCCTAGAACTTAGAACTACTTAAATCCAACTAACCTAAGGACATCACACAACACCCAGTCATCCCTGACCCCGCCGGGAATCGAAACTGGGAACCCGGGCGTGGGAAGCGAGAACCGCACGACCACGAGCTGCGGACAAACATTTACCTTGTCACGTTCTTCTTATGTATATGTTGGCGTTTCCTTAGCCCAGGTATTGTAATACGTAAATATCTTCTTGCTTTCAGACATTTCGTCTTTCTTTTGAAAGAACACTAGTAGCAAAAATATCAGACTCTCGTGTAACCTTTGCAATGCATCACGAAAACACAGCAAACAACGAAATGAAGAAGACACAAAAGCACAAAATCCACTACTACGGCCGGAGTGAATTCGTCGAGAAAACGCTCACTTCCGTACGTTAGCAACGACGCTACAGTTCCCCGTTTCTGCACATGCGCAGTCTGCAGCACACGCAAGATTTTATGACTCCACACTCGGCACAGTCAATTATCCACTGACGTCACTGTCCCGTCTGCAACGTGATTGGCGGCTCATTTACACGCAGGCACGTGACGCGTACCCGCGACGAACAGTCAAGTTTGAGCAGTAAGTCGCTCGTGTGAAACGGACTTGTCAGAAGACGCCACTGCAATAAATAATGTGTTCCGTCACCTTCTGCCGCCGTGACTGGCTGACAGACACTGAACAAAAGCGACGTTCACCAAATGCCGTTGGAAGAACGGTCTATGCAAATGCGGCTCGCAGGGTGGAGGACGATTTCCTGCCGGATGCTCGTGATTCGATTACGACACACACACACACACACACACACACACACACACACACAAAGACAGTGGTTATTGCAGAAGGCGCAGTCATCTCCGCGAAGGCATACCCATAAGGCGAAGCATCGACGTTGTGTTGACGTCCTCTCGGACGCAAACTCCTGCTCTAGTGAAGAGACAACCGCCTAGTGTTAACAACCGATTGGTCAGTCACTGATTTTTTTTTCGTCAGTCTGGTTTTTCAGTCGAATGGAACAACCGAATGAAAATAATATCTGCGGCCATGTGAACTACGTGAATATTTTCACTTACTTTCCAGGTTTGAGAGGTTTCATTCGTGAGACAACCGGACAAAGCGTCTGACGGTCTTGGTCTGACAGATTTTATTCCATTTACATATTTTTTTTCAGTCTTTCGATTATACTTGAACCATGACTAGGGTTGCCAACTTTTCAACTTTTTTGGTGACAAATAACGTATCTTATTTCAAGAAGAAATGAATAAAAGATACAGTATGTTCGGGCTAATCATATGGCAACATAGAATGTAATAACTTGAAGTAATTGAGATATTTATTGACGCTAACTCGACTTTTTTTTTTTTTTTTCACTCCTAACACAACCCGCCTTCGTGGCCGAGGTGGCAAAGCGCACGCTTGTGCCGTGGTGCTCGACCCGGGGTAAGCCGGTTCCAATCCTGGTGGAAAAAAAAAATTTCACTTACAGTATACGGTCGGCTCAAGAGGGGAGATGCGGGCACAAAGCTGATGACCAGCAGACGTTGAGCCGTCAGTGTCCTGGTTTGAGTACCAAAACTCTATTCAATGTTTCATGACGTGAGGGCATGTGAGACTGTTAACGGTGGTTCGTCAGTTGGAGGAGGGCGTTAAAGCTTGGCGGCAACCTTGGAGCTATTCGCGAATAGTAGGCTACGTGCCGGCACCGGGTTTCACTCTCTCTCTTCTATCATCATCATCATCATCACGCAACACAAACATAACACTATAGACCACTCACATGAGGTACACTAAGTGATCAAAAGTATCCGGACACCTGGCTGAAAATGACTTCCAAGTTCGTGGCGCCCTCCATCGGTAATGCTGGAAATTCAATATGGTGTTGGTCCACCCTTAGCCTTGATGATAGCTTCCACTTTCGTAGACATACGTTCAATCAGAAGTTCTGTACTGAGGAGAGGTATCTATGTCGGTCGGTGAGGCCTGCCACGAAGTCGGCGTTTCAAAACATCCCAGAGGTGTTCCATAGGATTCAGGTCAGGTCTCTGACCAGGCCAGACCATTACAGGGATGTTATTGTCGTGTAACCACTCCGCCACAGGCCGTGCATTATGAACAGGTGCTCGATCGTGTTGAAAGATGCAATCGCCATCGCCATCCCCGAATTGCTCTTCAACAGAGGGAAGCAAAAATGTGCTTAAAACAGCAATGTAGGCCTGTGCTGTGACACTGGAACGCAGAACAACAAGGGGTGCAAGCCCCCTCCATGAAAAACACGACCACACCATAACACCACCGCCTCCACATTTCACTGTTGGCACTACACAAGCTGCCAGATGAAGTTCACTGGGCAATCGCCATGCCCACACCCTGCCATCGGATCGCCACATTGTATACCATGATTCGTCACGCCACACAATGTTTTTCCACTGTTGAATCGTCCAATGTTTACGCTCCTTACACCAAGTGAGGCGTCGTTTGCCATTTACCGCGTGATGTGTGGCTTATGAGAACTCGCTCGCCGGCCGAAGTGGCCGTGCGGTTAAAGGCGCTGCAGTCTAGAACCGCCAGACCGCTACGGTCGCAGGTTCGAATCCTGCCTCGGGCATGGATGTTTGTGATGTCCTTAGGTTAGTTAGGTTTAACTAGTTCTAAGTTCTAGGGGACTAATGACCTCAGCAGTTGAGTCCCATAGTGCTCAGAGCCATTTGAACCATTTTTGAACTCGCTCGACCATGAAATCCAAGTTTTCTCACCTCCCACCTGACTATCGTAGTATTTGCAGTGGATACTGATGCAGTTTGAAATTCGTGAGTGATGGTCTGGATACATGTCTGCCTATTACACATTACGACCCTCTTCAACTGTCGGCGGTCTCTGTCAGTCAACAGACGAGGTCGGCCTGTACGCTTTTGCACTGTACGTGTCCCTTCACGTTTACACTTCACTATCACATCGGAAACAGTGGACCTAGGGATGTTTAGCAGTGTGGAAATCTCGCGTACAGACATATGACACAAATGATACCCAATCACCTGACCACGTCCGAAGTCTGTGAGTTGCGCGGAGCGCCCCATTCTGCTCTTTCACGGTGTCTAATGACTACTGAGGTCGCTGATATGGAGTAACTGGCTGTAGGTGGCAGCACAATTCACCTAATATGAGAAACGTATGTTTTTGGGGATTTCCGGATACTTTTCATCACATAGTGTATACGTGTAGTATTACAAACACTGTAATGTAGCACGTCGTAAACCAACAAAAATAAACACAACACATCTCGATATGCGCACCATCAGTGGCGCAACAGACACCTGACCTGTACTCCACTTCTCTCCACGTGTTTTGCAGAACTGCAGGCGTAACATTTACGACAGCTGCACGCATGCGAAGGCGCATTTCTGGTACATCACAAAATGGTGCTTGGCACACTTAATTCTTGATAAACAGCCATAGAAAGAAATGTCTGGTCTTCTACGGGGCCAAGTAATTGATAGTTTACCTCTCCCATTCCACTGATCTGGGAACTCATCACCCAAGAAATCCCTCACAATGTTCGCAAAATGGCATGGTGCGCCATCTTGTTTAAAGATCACGAGGAAGTTGTGGCACAGCTCTAACATGTTTACGTACGTTGTTGCATTAACTGTGATCTCCGCAAAGACGAATGGGCCTATAAACCCGTCGTTCAACAATCCGCACCACACATTCACTTCCGTAGAGTCACATTCGCACTCAGTCACTACGCTGGGGGTGTTAAGATCCCCACAAGCGGCAATTGTGCGTGCTTACCGTGCCCGAAGTGTGGAGTGCAGCTTTGACAGAAAGCATAGTAAATCGAGGAAAGCCTCGTTTCCATGCATTTTTGCCAAAGTGTATCCACAAATGCCTTCCGTCGCGGCCTGTCCTCACGCTTGATTTTTATGACGAAGCTGCAGCTTGTACGCCCATAGGCGCAACATTTCTTACGGACGATATCGTGTACTGTCGAACGAGGACATTGTAACTGCCTAGTTGCCTGTCGGACTACCTTACGAGGGCTCCGATGGAAGAACGTACGGATTAATTAAACAGTAGTCTCTGGAAATGCATGCTTCACGTGGTGTGGTCCGACATCGAAGCAAACTCCCAGGTTTCCCGAAGCCGTTTGTCCCATTTCTCGATTGTTACGCAATTGGGAATATCGATACTCTGTCTCATACTGTACTCACGCATAGAACGACGTTATACCAGTGTAACAAACAGCCTTTAGCCGTGCGGGAGAAAGCACACAAAATGCCTTCTGCTGTGGAAGTGGAATTCACACGCGGTTACGTGAACAACGCAGAAAACATTTTGAATTATCATACTTGTAGAAGCATTCAAAATTTATGTCTTTTTAAATACCAGTTTCTCGTACCTCTGGCATTAAATATGGATTTTTAAATTGATTTTGACAGAGTAATAACTGATGGTACGTTGTAAACTATATTTAACTAAATTAATAATTACATTTTTGTTTATTGAAGCTCTCTCTATCTCTCTTTCCTTTGATTTGCACCCTTCATCGATAATTGTACCTGGGTAAATGCTGAGAGGCATGGCAGAAAACATACAAGTCACAATGTTTTTAATTCCGTTGGTGATCATCGTCATTTGTCGGAAGTTTTTTTTTTTATTTTTTGCACGTAACATTTACCCACATTTCTTAATTTTCTTTCCACATCTTTAATTACTAGACTTTTATATCATCAAACATCCTTGCAGATACTGTATATAGCGTTTAATTTATTTAGAAGATCATTCCTTCCATCTCCACGACACAGCATTTCGGCATTTCGATCCAGACACAAAAGTTCACAAGAAAAGGGTCAACAATAATGATTCAGCGATGCCAAAACGAACGAATGTTTCCGCTCCGAGTCGAATGCTCCGGACTGAGTCGACTGCTTTCATTCGGTTGCTCCCAGACACTGGTTCGACTAAAAAAAAATTGAATGAATAATTCTACCGAAGCGTAAAACTACAACTGAATGAGTCGATCGTTTTTCAACGACCGATTAAATCGATTGTCTCATTCGATTGTTCGCATCATTATCCAACTCGTTCCTCTCCCGCGTGCTTTTTGCAGTGCTCACGTAACCAGGAGAGAGTCTAGCACGTGCTACAGAAGGATACTGAGAAAACGAGGTGTTATTTTTGACGGCTTTCCGGAACATCAAAGAAGAGAAAAAGAAAGCAGGCGATAACGCAGCTGTGAAGAATTCGTTTCACGCCAGTTTCTTTTTTTCCTTCTTCTTCTTCCGTCAAACAGTAGACTTTACAGCTCGTAAAGACTTCAGTTTTACTTTTGTTGGACCTATCTTCTATACTTGGTCTTCCAACGTCTCTCTTTACCTCTGATGATAATGTATTTCTTCAGATAATCGCGTATTGCAAGCAATAAAGGAAGTCAAGGAGGAATTTGGGAAGGAGAAGGAATAAAATTTTTGAGGTTTGTCAGTGACATTCTAGTACTGTCACAGTTGGCAAGGTACCTGGCAGATCAATTGAACTGAATGGATAATGTGTTAAGTAATTATGTAAACGGAAATTTTTTAAATATAATACTTTTTTTTAAATCGCACTAAAAAGTGTATAATAATTTCTCGTAGTCCCATACGGATAGGCCTGAAAATTTCTGCTTATGAATTTTTAATAGCTATGACAATACTAACAAAAGAAGGTTGTATACATGGAAGAACCCTGGAGATACTAAAAGGTATCAGATAGATTATATAATGGTAAGACAGAGATTTAGGAACCAGGTTTTAAATTGTAAGAAATTTCCAGGGGTAGATGTGCACTCTGACCACAATCTATTGGTTATGAACTGTAGATTAAAACTGAAGAAACTGCAAAAAGGTGGGAATTTAAGGAGATGGGACCTGGATAAACTGAAAGAACCACAGGTTGTACAGAGTTTGGTTGTACAGAGTTTCAAGGAGAGCATAAGGGAACAATTGACAGGAATGGGGGAAAGAAATATAGTAGAAGAAGAATGGGTAGCTTTGAGGGATGAAGTAGTGAAGGCAGCAGAGGATAAAGTAGGTAAAAAAACGAGAGCTGCTAGAAATCCTTGGGTGACAGAAGAAATATTGAATTTAATTGATGATAGGAGAAAATATAAAAATGCAGTAAATGAAGCAGGCAAAAGGGAATACAAACGTATCAAAAATGAGATCGACAGGAAGTGCAAAATGGCTAAGCAGGGTTGGCTAGAGGACAAATGTAAGGATGTAGAGGTTTGTCTCACCAGGGGTAAGATAGATACTGCCTACAGGAAAATTAAAGAGACCTTTGGAGAAAAGAAAACCACTTGTATGAATATCAAGAGCTCAGATGGAAACCCAGTTCTAAGCAAAGAAGGGAAAGCAGAAAGTTGGAAGGAGTATATAGAGGGTCTATACAAGGGCGATGTACTTGAGGACAATATTATGGAAATGGAAGAGGATGTAGATGAAGATGAAATCGGAGATACGATACTGCGTGAAGAGTTGACAGAGCACTGAAAGACCTGAGTCGAAACAAGGCCCCGGGAGTGGACAACATTCCATTAGAACTACTCACAGCCTTGGGAGAGCCAGTCCTGACAAAACTCTACCATCTGGTGAGCAAGATGTACGAGACAGGCGAAATACCCTCAGACTTCAAGAAGCATATAGTAATTCCAATCCCAAAGAAAGCAGGTATTGACAGATGTGAAAATTACCGAACTATCAGTTTAATAAGTCACGGCTGCAAAATACTAACGCGAATTCTTTACAGACAAATGGAAAAACTAGTAGAAGACGACCTTGGGGAAGATCAGTTTGGATTCCGTAGAAATATTGGAACACGTGAGGCAATGCTGACCCTACGACTTATCTTAGAAGCTAGATTAAGGAAAAGCAAACCTACGTTTCTAGCATTTGTAGACTTGGAGAAAGCTTTAGACAATGTTGACTGGAATACTCTGTTTCAAATTCTGAAGGTGACAGGGGTAAAATACAGGGAGCGAAAGGCTTTTTAAAATTTGTGCAGAAACCAGATGGCAGTTATAAGAGTCGAGGGACACGAAAGGGAAGCAGTGGTTGGGAAGGGAGTGAGACAGGGTTGCAGCCTCTCCCCGATGTTATTCAAACTGTATATTGTGCAAGCAGTGAAGGAAACAAAAGAAAAATTCGGAGTAGGTATTAAAATCCATGGAGAAGAAATAAAAACTTCGAGGTTTGCCGATGACATTGTAATTCTGTCAGAGACAGCAAAGGACTTGGAAGAGCAGTTGAACGGAATGGACAGTGTCTTGAAAGGAGAATATAAGATGAACATCAACAAAAGCAAAACGAGGATAATGGAATGTAGTCGAATTAAGTCGGGTGATGCTGAGGGAATTAGATTAGGAAATGAGACACTTAAGTAGTAAATGAGTTTTGCTATTTGGGGAGCAAAATAACTGATGATGGTCGAAGTAGAGAGGATATAAAATGTAGACTGGCAATGGCAAGGAAAGCGTTTCTGAAGAAGAGAAATTTGTTAACATCGAGTATAGATTTAAGTGTCAGGATGTCGTTTCTGAAAGTATTTGTATGGAGTGTAGCCATGTATGGAAGTGAAACATGGACGATAAATAGTTTGGACAAGAAGATAATAGAAGCTTTTGAAATGTGGTGCTACAGAAGAATGCTGAAGATTAGATGGGTAGATCACGTAACTAATGAGGAGGTATTGAATAGGATTGGGGAGAAGAGAAATTTGTGGCACAACTTGACAAGAAGAAGGGATCGGTTGGTAGGACATGTTCTGAGGCATCAAGGGATCACCAATTTAGTATTGGAGGGCAGCGTGGAGGGTAAAAATCATAGAGGGAGGCCGAGAGATGAATACACTAAGCAGATTCAGAAGGATGCAGGTTGCAGTAGTTACTGGGAGATGAAGAAGCTTGCACAGGATAGAGTAGCATGGAGAGCTGCATCAAACCAGTCTCAGGACTGAAAACCACAACAACACATGACAATCCTTGTAAGACTTATAAAGAAAAAGTGGGGCAAATGCCATACATAACAGATGTGTGAACAGTTGACCTCCAAACTATCACCTATTGCAGGCACTCATGTTTTTTGATCTCATTGCTACTATAAATCCACGAGCACATTTGGGGTTAGGAATCTGCACGGGGTAGGAGAAATTCTTTTATACTTTTTTGTTGATTAAAAAACGTGTTACATTATAAATTTATTTTCATTTAAATTACTGTTTTCTATCTTTTAGTCTTTCGTGTGTTTGAATTTTGTTAATTGATTTTAAAAATTTTTCTACAATATATATGCTTTGCCCTTGCACACGTTGGTCACATATATATTGCACACATCCTCTCTTAGCATGATTTGTCCAATCCTTCCCCCCCCCCCCCCCCCCCCCCCCGATCCATCGTCCACCGCTCGCATACCGCCTGGAACGCACTCTGATACTACCCACAAAACATGTCAGTCCTCGGGGCAGATGAGATGTCAGCAGTTCCAACCTCTTCCACCCCCAATACCAACCTCACCGAACCAACCGACAGTGAAGTGAGTTCATATTGTATTGTTATCCAGTTCTGAGTTTTGTTTGAAATTTCAGTTGTCTAGCTCATCGGAAACTTGATTTAAAATCAACTGCAAAATTTTTAGTGGACGAACAAGAAAGTGATCTCATAAAAACGTGTTAAAAAGAAATTTTGAGGTGAACGCCAACAAAAGTCAAAAAGGGTGATAAGTGTTGGGCTGTTTTTGGGGGAAGAGACCAAACAGCGAGGTCATAGGTCTCATCGGATTAGGGAAGGATAGGGAAGGTAGTCGGCCGTGCCCTTTCAAAGGAACCATCCCGGCATTTGCCTGGAGCGATTTAGGGAAATCACGGAAAACCTAAATCAGGATGGCCGGACGCGGGATTGAACCGTCGTCCTCCCGAATGCGAGTCCAGTGTGCTAGCCACTGCGCCACCTCGCTCGGTGGTGATAAGTGTGCCCACAGTAATTAATACTCTGCTGGGGAATTAGATTAGGAAAATATTTGCCAGAGGAATTTAATGTGTTTTGCTAATTGGGTAGCAAGATAACTGATGATGGCGGAAGTAGAGAGAAGCTATAATGCAGCCTTGTGGTACCAAGGGAGCGTTTCTGAAAATCAGAAACTTGTTACCATCTAATATAAATTTAAGTGTGAGAAATACTCCAAATTTGACTGGAGTGAAGCCTCAAACGGTAGTAAAACGCGATCGATAAAGAGTACGGACAAAAACAGAACAGAAACATTTTAAATTTGGTATGACAGAAGACTACTGAAGATTAATGACGAGGCACTGAATCGCTCTGGGAGAAAATAAATTTGCGAGACAACGTCACTAACGGAAGGCATCGGTTGATACGACACATACCGGGTGATCAAAATGTCAGTATAAATTTGAAAACTTAATAAACCACGGAATAATGTAGATAGGTAAAAATTGACACACATGGTTGGAATGACATGGGGTTTTATTAGAACCAAAAAACAAAAAGAAAACAAAGTTCACAAAATGTCCAACAGATGGCGCTGAACAGCAAAACGTCAGTGACTGCGTATGACAATCGTGTATAAAAGGAGCTGTAATGAGAGAGAGAATCAGATGCGCCAGCAGTCGCAGCATGTTGACGTTACCTGAAAAGGCGCTTTTAGTGAAGCTGTATTAATCAGAATGGGGAATGTGCTAGTTCAGCGTTACTATCCTATCGCCATAGGAAGGCGATTTGAACAGGTGAAGGTCCGTTGACAAATGCAGGTGTGGCGACAATGACTTAGAAGTTCGAAGCCACGGGTTGTTTAGAGGATAGACCACGTAGTGGCCGACCGAGCACAAGGCGTAATGCCGCTGAGACAGTTCAGGAAGAAATGGAGACTGTAGCGGGTTCGTCTATGCACGGGGAAGTCAGCGCTCGTGCAGTCGCACGTCGCACCGGCATTCCATACACTACTGTTTGGTTGGCACTTAGGCGTACCCTACGATGCTATCCGTACAAAATCCATCGACATCATGAACTGTTTATCTGACGATTTAGTGAAGCTGAGGGCATTTGTGGTGTGGGCGTTTCAAAAGATGGCGGAAGATGACGATTGGTTGAGTAACGTGTTGTGGACCGACGAAGCTCATTTCACGTTCCGAGGGTCTGTCAACGCCCACAACTGCAAAATTTGGGTCACCGAAAATCCTAGAACTGTCGTGGAAACTCGATTGCACGACGAGAAAGTCACGGTATGGGTTGGATCCTTCACCGCGTTTTGGGTATAGCAGAACCAACAGTAGAAGGCGTTGTAGAACGATTAAATAACGCAAAACACGTTCCCCTGTGGCCCAGAAAAGAAGAGAAAGACACCTTATATTTGCCGTTGGTGCAAGAAGCCAATTTGACCAGAAATCTCTACAAAAATTCCCAGCGAGTGCAAAGAAAACCTCCGGAAGGAAACACCTAAAGACCTAACACCTGAAAAGTACTAGTGTAATTTTTATTTTTAGAATGTTTTGTGAGAATTTTT
The DNA here is from genome assembly GCF_023864345.2 of Schistocerca serialis cubense. NCBI lineage: Eukaryota > Metazoa > Arthropoda > Insecta > Orthoptera > Acrididae > Schistocerca > Schistocerca serialis. The sequence continues at coordinate 118,853,728 of NC_064639.1, read as the reverse complement.
ATTTTTTTATTATTGCATGTATAATAAAGAATAAAAATATAGCAAAATGTAAAATTTTGAGTGCAGGATATTTGAGTTTTCACAGCAGTAATATTATCATACAATGTTATGTTCATTTTGTGCAGTTTTCTGTTTAAATGCGTTATTTTTATAAAAATAAACTTTAACATTTATTTGAATATATATTTTTTGTGTGGTATTAATGTAACTTTTTACATAAAATCTGAACTGTGCCACTGACAATGCGCAATGCAGTTTTTTCGGCTATTTAAATATAGCCGTCACTCGGACCGCCCCTGGGCCAGTACGTGACTAAAATACATGGGGAGCTAAGAATTAAGAAACTTTAATTACATGCACAGATGGTTCCATTTGGCTGCTGGGCAATATATAGAAGGCTGAGTGGGGCACAGCGCGATTCGAGGGGTCTGGCGATAGCGACGGAGGCGTTCTCTGCAAAAAGTCGATAGCGGAGTGGAGTGTTCGGGAGTAGCTCCGTAATGGCGGGCAGGTCTGGCGATTAGGGGGAACGCTTCCTCCGCGCTAACGGTCCACGCTCGTTAAGGGGCACCAGTGGCGATGTCTGCGCCGCTTGGCCGTTGCCCCCGAGGAAGTAGTCCACTTAATCCTGCTCGTTCCCCGAATAGGTGCGACTCGTGCACCAGTTTCTGGAAATGTTGTCTGTCGTACTGCCGTTGGTGAAAGCAGAGACGTTACCTACCCGAACGATACGTTGTAACCGTCTGAAAAAGGCTGTGTTTGTTGTTGTGTATTACAAACCAAACTGAATTGGTATTCTGTTGTAATTCTTCAGGCTTTCCCCTGAGATAAGATCACATTTGAAAAATCGGGTCGTCTGCCAGTTATTCGCGTTGTTCTCGCGCAATATTTCGTCAGGTGCTCCTTGAGGGGGACCCAGTTATTTAAAACGGTTTCCCGTTCTTTAAGTTTCGTGTATGTCTGTGTTGTAATTTTGAACAATGCAAGTGGTGTAATTATGAAAAATCTGGCTGATACAATGAGCCTCAGACTAGCTGAAACTGCACGGAATTAACTTTTACCAATAAGATTTAAAAGCTGTATACTGTATAAGCTATCCTGTAGCGTGGAAACGCTCTGTAATTTTATGTACCAAAAACAGACTAAACAAAATTCCAAACGATAAATGATACATACGCAAATGTAACAATGCATTACGAGAATGAGACTGTCTGACAAGTAAATGAAATCGGAACAGAATCTTACGTATACTGAACCTGATAATTTTGAAATGCAAAGCGTAACTGTAAATAATGTTGATGTATTACGACTGTGATGTTAAACTGACCCTAGCCGATTGTCATGGCTTTAACCTCCGTACTGCTCGAAAGTGATGAACACTAAAATATAGTATATATTAGTGTAAACAGCACATCCATTATATATACTGCCATAAAAGTGAGACATTTAGTTGAAAGTCGTTTGCCCGGTGTCGGCGGAGAAATACGATATTGCAGTCAAGTGTAATTATGAACTGCATGTCCAAAGCAACTTTGCATCGTAATTCAGAATAAAATAGTCATTGCAATATCGAATTAAAATATAGCGTAGCATCAAACCAGCTAAAGAAAAACATAGTCTTGCGCAGTATAATGCAAGGGAATGTTAGTATCTGTTGTGTCTAGACAAGACAGCCTAGACACAATGAGAGGAAGCCGAAAGGCACGCGCTAAGCTAAAGCAGGATGGCGTGAGGTCTGAAATAGGATACGTAATGAATGCTATAAAGAAAAGTACGTAGCTTCTGGAATACTTAACTTTAATCCATCCTTGGTACATCGCTATTGACGATATAATTGAGACTCCATAGATACATGCATTGTTACTAATGGCGCCTTGCTAGGTCGTAGCCACTGACTTAGCTGAAGGCTATTCTAACTATCTGCTCTGCAAATGAGCGAGGCTTCGTCAGTGTAGTCGCTAGCTATGTCGTCCGTACAACTGGGGCGAGTGCTAGTCCGTATCTCGAGACCTGCCATGTGGTGGCGCTCGGTCTGCGATCACACAGTGGCGACACGCGGGTCCGACATGTACTAATGGACCGCGCCCGATTTAAAACTACCACCTAGCAAGTGTGGTGTCTGGCGGTGACACCACAGTATCCTATGCTTTAGTTTTACTTTTGTGCAGCAGTGTTCCGCTTACAAGGGAACCTCCCCATCACACCCCCCTCAGATTTAGTTATAAGTTGGCACAGTGGATAGGCCTTGATAAACTGAACACAGATCAATTGAGAAAACAGGAAGAAGTTGTGTGGAACTGTGAAAAAATAAGCAAAATATACAAACTGAGTAGTCCACGGGTCGCATAGGCAACATCATGGACGAAGTGAGATCAGGAGCGTCATGGTCCCGTGGTAGCGTGAGCAGCTGCTGAACGAGAGGTCCTTGGTTCAAAGCTTCCCTCAAGTGAAAATTTTATTTTATTTATTTTTGCATAGTTAATATCTGTCCGTTCGTTCATTGACGTCTTTGTTCACTGTAATAAGTTTAGTGTCTGTGTTTTGCGACCGCGTCGCAAAACCGTGCGATTAGTAGACGAAAGGACGTGCCTCTCCAATTGGAACCGAAAACATCTGATCGCAAGGTCATAGGTCAACCGATTCCTCCACAGGAAAACACATCTGATATATTCTATACGACACTGGTGACGGCATGTGCGTCACATGACAGGAGCATGTTGTCGACCCACCTAACTTGTACACTTGGCGAAGGGGTAAAAAGATTCTTCTACCGTGCCCGATTTAGGTTTTCTTGTGGATGTGATAATCACTCCCAAAAAAGTGATGAAAACATAAGAGTGTCACATAAACTGAAAATAAAAAATTAAACTTTTCACTCGATGGAAGATTTGAACCAAGGACCTTTCGTTCCGCAACTGCTCACGTTACCACGAGACCACGGCGCTCCTGCGTTGCTATTGTCCTTGACGTTGCCTATCTTCCCATGAACTACTCAGTTTGTATATTTTGCTTATTTTTTTACAGTTCCACATAACTTCTTCCTGTTTTCTCAGTTGATCTGTTTTCAGTTTTTTAAGGCCTATCCACTGTGCCAACTTATAACTAAATCTGAGGGGGGTGCGATGGGGAGGTTCCCTTGTTAGTACAATACGGAAACACGCAATTGAAAACCCAAATTTTTGTGAGGAGGCAGTGGAGGATACTACATGTACTAAATAACGTAGAAGGGCCCAGCTTTCAAAAACAATAATGTAACTGATTTTTGTTAATAATTACACCATTTTTACTAAAATTACTTATTATTAAAAAGATGACTCTGCCATGAAATTGATCATTGAAATGGTAAGGAAGTGGTAAATCTATATCTCAGAATAAAAGTCATGTGCACAGATGACTCTAATTACGTCCGATCAATGAAACTAACTTGAACCAATAAAGAACAATCCCTTTTTCAAACACATCCTATATTAAGCGCAAGCAAGTATTGCAGCGACCTTACCTGAGTATCTTCATTATTCTCAAATCAACCTTTACCAAATCGCATTTCCAAATAACAACATCGTCTGCATTTGTATCTCTGTGCTCTGCTAGATACTTCCCGATAGCGTAACCAACACACAGCTCACTCACTTGGTTCTCACAGAATACTACTGGCAACGACCGTGCTACAACGTTCTTTCTTTCGCGAATTAAGTGTGGGTTCGTAACTACCATTGGAACGTGCGTGTCCCGTGATAGGTTATCAAAGAACCAGTAGGAATTTACCGCATGTTGTTGCTATATAACATGTGTCAAGTTTTTTTGGTGTCAGAACTGTTTCACACGGTATCACCATCAGGAGAATCGATGTGAATGTCACTCGAGAGACTAGAATTCGCATGAAGTAATAAAGAGCTTGTCACAAGGAATAATATACCAAAATGTCAATATTTGTAATCATAAATACGACCCGTGTGCTTTCATGAAAATATACAGAGTGAACCAGAACTCCACCACCGAACTGTCTGAGGTGGTAGTATGGGGTAAAAAATAAAAGTCTAGTAAATATGGACTCTACGAGTCAAATGCGTATTTTAAGAGCTAAGAGCATTAGTTCAGTAGAAGAGATGTGTTTCCTAATAGCGAAGATGAACAAGTGTTCTCAAGGTATCCACTTTTGAGTCCATGTTTACTCGACGCCTTTTTCTTTCTTTGGGCCTTATTACCACCTCTCAAAGTAAAGATAAGTGAGCAGCTTTCAGTAGAAGAGGTGTTTCACAGTAACGAAGATGCATAAGCGCTCACAGCTCTCAAGGTATTTTATAGTTTCTCTTTAGCAGATTTTTTCCCCTTGTTTTGGTTCTTACTTCCGCCTCTGAAAGTTTGTCTGTCGAGTCTGGTTCGCCTGTACTTCATTTCATTACCAATGGGACATGATATGGCCCACGACAACATATCAATGCAACACTTACGTCCCTGCCCCCATCCACCCTCGCGTTGGCAAACGAAAACAGTGGGAAATATTTTCTTCATGTTACTTCTGGCGACGACATTAATTAAAATAAAGATATATTAATGTCTTTCACTCCGAAAAAAGAATATTAGTGAAAGGGTACATACAGATATAGCAGCAATTGAGAAAGCTATTGCTCACAGTATTGGTTGCACTGCAGTATTCTGTATCCTTTGCATACTGCGTTGTGGTTCTCCAGAGCCTGTACAGTGAGGTGACAACAGTCATGGGATAGCGATATGGACACATACAGATGCCGGCAGTTTCACGTACACATGTTATACACTACTGGCCATTAAAATTTCTACACCAAGAAGAAATGCAGATGATAAACGGGTATTCATTGGACAAATATACTAGAACTGACATGTAATTACATTTTCACGCAATTTGGGTGTATAGATCCTGAGAAATCAGTACCCAGAACACCACCTCTGGCCGTAATAATGGCCTTGATACGCCTGGGCATTGAGTCAAACAGAACTTGGGTGGCGTGTACAGGTACAGCTGCCCATGCTTCAACACGATAGCACAGTTCATCAAGAGTAGTGACTGGCGTATTGTGGCGAGCCAGTTGCTCGGCCTCCATTGACCAGACGTTTTCAATTGGTGAGAGATCTGGAGAATGTGCTGGCCAGGGCAGCAGTCGAACGTTTTCTTTATCCAGAAAGGCCCGTACAGGCCCTGCAACATGCGCTCGTGCATTATCCTGCTGAAATGTAGGGTTTCGCAGGGATCGAATGATGGGTAGAGCCAAGGGTCGCAACACATCTGAAATGTAACGTCCACTGCTCAAAGTGCCGTCAATGCGAACAAGAGTGAGACGTGTAACCAATGGCACCCCATACCATCACGCCGGGTGATACGCCAGTATGGCGATCACGAATACACGCCTCCAATGTGCGTTCACCGCGATGTCGCCGAACACGGATCTGACCATCATGATGCTGTAAACAGAACCTGGATTCATCCTAAAAAAATGACGTTTTGCCATTCGTGCAGCAAGGCTCGTCGTTGAGTACACCATCGCAGGCGCTCCTGTCTGTGATGCAGCGTCAAGGGTAACCGCAGCCATGGTCTCCGAGCTGATAGTCCATGTTGCTGCAAACGTCGTCGAACTGTTCGTGCAGATGGTTGTTGTCTTGCAAACGTCCCCGTCGGTCGCCTCAGGGATCGAGACGTGGCTGCACGATCCGTTACAGCCTGCGGATAAGATGCCTGTCATCTCGACTGCTAGTGATACGAGGCCGTTGGGATCCAGCAAGTCGGAAACGGGATGGTACGCATTTCTCCTCCTTACACGAGGCATCACAATAACGTTTCACCAGGCAACGCCGGTCAACTGCTGTTTGTGTATGAGAAATCGGTTGGAGACTTTCCTCATCCCAGCAAGTTGTAGGTGTCGCCACCGGCGCCAACCTTGTGTGAATCCTCTGAAAAGCTAATCATTTGTATATCGCAGCATCTTCTTCCTGTCGGTTAAATTTCGCGTCTGTAGCACGTTATCTTCGTGGTGTAGCAATTTTAATGGCCAGTAGTGTAAAAGTGCACTGCATTCACGGAGTCGTCCTTTGTATTCATGTGATTCATGTGAAATGGTTTCCGACGTGAACGTAGCCGCACGACCGGAATTAACAGACTTAAACGCGGAACTGTAGTTGGAACTGAACGCATGGGACATTCCATTTCGGAAATAGTTAGACAATTCAATATTCCAAGTTCCAAAGTGTAAAGAATGAGCCGAGAGTGGCAAAATTTCAGTCATTACCTCTCACCGCGGGCAACGCAGTCGCCGATGTCCTTCACTTAACAACCGAGAGCGGCTGCGTTTGCACAGAGTTGTCGATGCTAACAGAAAAGTAACACTGCGTGAAATAGTCGCAGAAATCAATGAGGGACGTGAGACAAACGTATCCGTTAGGGCACTGCGGCAAATTTTGGCGTTATCGGGCAATAGTAGCAGATGTCCGACGCGAGCACTTTCGCTAACAGCACGATATCGTCTGCACTGCCTCTCCTGGGCTCGTGCCAGTACCGGTTGCACCCTAGATGACTGGAAATCCGTGGTCTGGTCAGATGAGTCCCGATCTCAGTTCGTCACAGGTGGTGGTAGAGTTCGAGTGAGGTGCAGACCCCACGAAGCCATGGATCCAGATTGTCAACAAGGCGCTGTGGTGGCTCCACAGTCCTGTGGGCTGAGTTTACACGGAATGGACAGCGTCCTCTGGTCGCACTGAACCAATCCTTGATTGGAAATGGTTATGTTTGTCTACTTGGAGACCATTTGCAGCCGTTCACGGATTTCATGTTACCAAACAACGATGGAATTTTCATGGATGACAGTGCGCCATGACACAGGCCCACAATTGTTCACGATCGGGTTGAAGAACATTCTGGACAGTTCGAGTGAACGTTTCGGCCGCCCAAATCGCCCAGAATCCCATCGAACATTTACGGGACATAATCGAGAGGTCGGCCCGTGCACACAAAATCCCTCACCAGCAACAGTTTCGCAATTATGGACGGTTATAGAGATAACATGGCTCAATATTCCTGCAGGAGACTTCCATCGACTTGTTGAGTCCATGCCACGTCGTCGTGCTGCACGACGCTGGGCAAAAGGAGGTCCGACCCGATGTAAGTAGGTTTCCCATCACATTTGTCACTTCAGTAGAGGAAGCTTGTGCTCCGTCTCTAATAGCCCTGCCTTCGACAGCCCTAGTCTTCAGAATGAAATTTTCACTTTGCGGCAGAGTGTGCGCCGATCTGAAACTTCCTGGCAGATTAAAACTGCGCGCCGGATCGAGACTCGAACTCGGGACCGATGCTTCCTCGTAGATTAAACGAGTTTCGGTCCAGTATACAGTTTTAATCCGCCAGGAAGTTTCGGCCCTAACCACGGTGCTTTCCTAGGTATGATACTGTTGGCGGTGGTGTGGCGTTGCCTTTCCCCGGCCTCTGAACTGAATTACCCAGACAGTTGCAGTGGGACCACAGTTTGACGTGGACTCCGAACCGGGGCGCAACTCGGCTTCTTCATATACACTTGTCGTTACCAGAAGTGAAAGTAGGGATAAATGAAAGAAAAAATCCATGGGCCAGCTCGGGATCGAACTCTGAAGCTCTGGATTTGTACTGTGATAGCCACTGCTGTGCACCCAGCCACTAGGTCTAGCTGTCCTCCACTCGTACAGATGGCACCAATACATCGAAAATATCGATACTTTGCCTTCGATATATCAGCATGGATATTACTCCGACGATATAGCGAAAAAGTATATGAATCAATATTCAATAAAATATTGGCATCTCTGTCCACCCGAAGGTTGGTTTGTGCAGTGCAGTGCGGTCATGTACTGACTGTAATTAAAAATATTTAAAAATGTGAGTACTAGTTCTAAAAGTTAGTAACTTTGGTGATTCCTTGCCTTCCTCAATCTTTGAGGCGACGTAACCGGCAATTTAGAGAGAAGGGTCGGTGGGAAGGGAGAGATTCTATTTAAAATGGACTCTGAACCATGGTTGCGACTTGTCATTTTTCAGTTAAGGAATTCATTGCCAGTGGTGCAGGAGGTGACATATGACAGAATGACAGCAGGATCGAATGAGGTTTGAATACCGCGCTTTTAAATCTACAATTTGATACGTACCCAACAAAGCCGTTGAGATACACAAATGGAATTGTTTGACGTAAACAAAAGTATCAAGAAAATATCAACTTCCCGCTAACTAAGAGGGATAGTCACAAAGTTTTGATTATCACATTGAATAAATAAAGTTAAGTAATTAATTTTTGTTCGTCTGCTGGTACATGTCTGTAGATCTGGTACACGCTGCGAACCCCTCACCATAGTAGTAGCACGCCGCTAGAGAAATCAAAGTGGCACGAATTGAAGATTTGATTGTGTATCCTGACTTTAGACATGTACCTCGAAACACGTAAAAAAATTAAAGAAACTACAGGATGCGGCAGTTGAGCGCGAAGATTGAGGACTGGCATGCTCCGTAAGTGGGAGGGGAAACTGGGGGGAGCGGGGGTGGTATGGAAGGGAGTACTTGACGTCTAGTCAAGTGGAAGTTGCAGTAGCCACAGTGTACTGGTCAAGTACGTAACATGCGTTTGCTGTAAAGGCGTATTACAAAAACGCAGATAGTTTTGTTGGAGCTCAGTACACTTTCCAGCGAGAGTTTAATTTACCCTCACGGGCTCCCGCGCCGTCTCCCAACGCTATCGACCTATGGGGTGAAAAACTCTGAAGCCACAGGTAGCACTACAAAGTAAAGAGGTGGTAGTGTAATAACGAGCTGGGCCCGAGGAGAATATTGATCAGCTAGAGATGCGGGCTGTACAATCCCTCCAACCTCAGTACTATAACTCCATATACTTTTACCAAGCGATGTTAACACTCCAAGTGCCATGCTCGTAACATTACATTGCCTTGAATGTTGGAAAAAATAACATGCCCGTACTAGACTGTTCAGTCACATTAATGTGGCCACCTGTCAAAAGTCTGAATACGGTCTCCAAAGATAAATGCAAAGTTGTGTTGACCCATTGTGCCTTCCAGAATGACGAGACCACCCAGTGAACGCCACAAAACATTTGCTAGACCATACCGCTCCCTCCTCTGGCCTGGATCCTTCAGACGACTATTGCAGGGTGTTTCGTTTCAGAAGTTTCAAGCGTCGTTGAACATCAACGTCGACCACAAGACGGTGGTCACTCGAATGCGACTAGACCGCATATTTCGGGCACAACATCTGGGTGAGAAATATCATACTCGTAATATTACGGGCGTGGCAGTCTTAACTAAGATGCTATGCCCAAGTATAACGGGCATGACATACTTTCCAACACTAAAGGCAACGTAATATGACGGGCATGGCACTGAACGTTATCGGTAAAAATAGGGAGAGAGTTCACAAGTTACACATGAATGATCAAGCCCACTTTCACGTTAGCGGTTTCGTCAAACAAGCAGAACATTCTATATTGGTCTGATGAAAACTCAGATCGTCTCTACGACCCCAACCCCCCCTCTATCTAGAAAAAAATAATAGTTTAGTGCTCAATATCATCTTGGTCAAAAAGCAGACTTCCCTTTTTTGAGGATGAACAAGGTAATACGGTGAGTGACGCTATACTATAAAGTTATCGTGACATGTCGGTAACATTTTCTCTGCGTGAATTCGATGTCGATAACTCTCGTCGAGTAGGATGGCGCAAACAGCCATAGCCTTACAACCCTCAGACTCGCATTTCTGGTCGTTTCCTCAGCAGAAATGGCGATATTCCACGGCCTCAACGTTCAACAGACTTATCGGCTCAAGACTTTTCTTTGAGGTTACCACAAGTCCAAATTGTTGGATGTAAGGCCTGCCAGTTATGCAAAATACCGTTTTTCCCATGTTTTCGTGTGGCAAGTGTGGTTTGGTCGTAAAAGCACTTTGATGATGATGATGTTTGATTTGTGGGGCGCTCAATTGTGCGGCTATCAGCGCCCATACAAATTCCCAACCTTTGCTCTTCCCAAGCTGGCGAATGATGACGAAAATCCCTGGCCCCAAAAGCACTTTGCATTTCACTAAAAAAACACTGTAATTCAGTTTATTTTGGTGAAGTGCAAAGTGCTTTTACGACCATATTTGTGAAAATACGTATCGTATTCACGTGTGTTTCACAATACCCCAAAAAAATGGTTTAAATGGCTCTGAGCACTATGCGACTTAACTTCTGAGGTCATCAGTTGCCTAGAACTTAGAACTAATTAAACCTAACTAACCTAAGGACATCACACACATCCATGCCCGAGGCAGGATTCGAACCTGCGACCGTAGCGGTCGCTCGGCTCCAGACTGCAGCGCCTAGAACCGCACGGTCACTCCGGCCGGCCACAATACCTCACTATGATGCTGAGAATAAAAGGGCTTGCCACACGAAAACATAACAAGCTACCTGCAGTAAATAATACACAAGTGGTCCTGAAAAACCATGCAAATCGAGTGCAAACATTAATTAAAACAGTAACCCACTGATGATGGCACAGAGGTGCTGAAAATCCATCCATCTGTTGCGATACAAAGTATCAATACACCAGAAATGGTCGAACGTTTTGCACGTATACGTCGATGGCTCCAAGTTAAAAGAATGAAAATATGTAGGCTATGCCTCCCTCTTACACGACTTAAAAATGTTGCAACTCCCAAAGGAACCTTTTTTTTCTTCGGATACCTTAAAATATGTCACCTCTCTTTAGATTTCCAAGGTCCTCATTCTATCCGGTTCTATGTCGGTTCTCCATGTCCAAGATGCAAGAAAGGGAATTCAGAGACCATCAGCCTCCACTTGGCAATCATTTGACGGTGCATCCAGCATTAAAATCCAAAGCTCGATCTTATAATTCCTCTGGGTTATATCTCACTGCGAAATCACTTATGATGAAGAAGTTGTTATTCTTGCTAAAAGAAGCCACAAAATCCAGAACTTTCAACAACTTCAAACTTTCGCTCTTTGAATTGTACCGCCTGGCCACACAGAATGCCCTTCAACAATGGCAGGATGCCTGGAACGAGTCTCAGTTTTTGAGGAGAAGACATTATGCCTGTGTTCGGCCTGTTATCCCACGTAGACGGGTTTTGCGATGTTGGCCTACCTAGATGGCTGTATGAGGTTTAACCACGGAAGTTTTCCGAAACACCTTAACCGCAATGTAATAACACCAACTAGGTTCTATGACTGCAATACCATTACAGAAGGTGACATAAATCACATCCTCTTTGCATGTTCAGAATAGGACAGACACACACAAAAATCGCGTCGTCTAAAAGGGGGCCGGCTGCTGTGACCGAGCGGTTCTAGGCGCTGCTGCTATGGTCGCAGGTTCGAATACTGCCTCGGGCATGGATGTGTGTGATATCCTTAGGTTAGTTAACTTTAAATAGCTCTAAGTCTAGGGGACTGATGGCCTTAGATGTTAAGTCCCATAGTGCTTACAAGGGAACCTTCCCATCGCACCCCCCTCAGATTTAGCTATAAGTTGGCACAGTGGATAGGCCTTGCAAAAATGAACACAGATCAATCGAGAAAACAGGAAGAAGTTGTGTGAAACTATGAAAAAAGTAAGCAAAATATACAAACTGAGTAGCCCACGCAGAAGATATGTAACATCAATGGGTATCTGAGTACAGGAACGCTGTGGTCTTGTGGTTAGCGTGTACAGCTGGGAAACCAGAGGTCCTTGGTTCAAGTCTTCCCTCAACTGAAAATTTTAATTTTTTATATAATCAATTTCGCTCTCCAAAATTCCAAGACATGTTCAGATTTGGTAGGACATATGCAGGATTTGACGGTCTACACACGGAAAAATTTGAAAACTTGAAAAACACATGTTTTGGCAGAGCACAGGGAAAACGGCGCGACTGTGAAACTGTTGCATTCATTTATTGCAGTTTATGTGACAAACTCTTATGTTTTCATTACTTTTTTGGGAGTGATTATCACATCCACAAGAAAACCTAAATCGGGCAAGCTAGAAGAATCTTTTTACCCATTCGCCAAGTTCGGTGTGTCGCCAACATATTCACGTCATGTTACGCACATGCCGTCACCAGTGTCGTATAGAATATATCAGACGTGTTTACCTGTGGAGGAATCGGTTGACCTATGACCTTGCGATCAAACGTTTTCGGTTCCCATTGGAGAGGCACGTCCTTTCGTCTACTAATCGCACGGTTTGCGGTGCGGTCGCAAAACACAAACTAAAGTTATTACAGTGTACTGAGACGTCAAAGAACGAAAAAACAGATCATAACTTTGCGAAAATAAAAAAGTAAACTTTTCACTCGAGGAAAGACTTGAACCAAGGACCTCTCGTACCACAGTTGCTCACGCTAACCACCTGCGTGACCTGTGTTCAGTTTTTCAAGGCCTATCCACTGTGCCAACTTATAACAAAATCTGAGGGGGGTGCGATGGGGAGGTTCCCTTGTTAGAGCCATTTGAACCCAAGCAACTATGGATTACTTGATGATGATGATGATGTCCCGTACTCCGTGACAGAGCGTAGAGGAACGATGCGGGAGACCCGCACCACCGTAGTAGGCAAGGTCCTAGTGGAGGTGGTTTGCCATTGCCTTCATGATAATGAAGACGACACAACAACACCCAGTCATCTCGAGACAGGTGAAAATCCCTCACCCCACCGGGAATCGAACCCGGGACCCCGTTCTCGGGAAGCGACAACGCTACCGCGAGACCACGAGCTACACTGGGCCACAATTTTTCGCGGTTAGTCTGAAGAACATCCTGGACAATTCGAGCGAAAGATCTGGCCACCCGGATAGTCCGACGTGAATTCCATCGAACATTTATGGGACATAATCTACAAGTCAGTTCGTACACAAAATCCTGAAACGGCAACATTTTTGCAATTACGGACGGCTATAGACACAGCATGGCTCAGTGTTTCTACAGGGGACTTCCAACGACTTGTTGAGTCCACCCCATGTCGGGTTGCTGCACTACGCCGGGCAAAAGGAGGTCCGTCACGATGTTAGGATATCTCACGTGACTTTTCTCACCTCAGTGTATGCACTCCCTAGTAAATGGTTGAAATGGCTCTGAGCACTATGTGACTTAACATCTGTGGTCATCAGTCCCCTAGAACTTAGAACTACTTAAACCTAACTAACCTAAGGACATCACACACATCCATGCCCGAGGCAGGATTCGAACCTGCGACCGTAGCAGTCCCGCGATTCCGGACTGAGCGCCTAGAACCGCTAGACCACCGCGGCCGGCCACTCCCTAGTACTGTGGTCCGCGAAGAAAAGTGGACGAGAGAACCTGAACGAATTTGTGTTGTCATCTGCACTATAAAACGAGAATTCGCCAAGTTACGCAGCAGAGGTGGAAGTGAGCGTTTGGCGTCATTGGTAGAGATGGGGGATCCGCTCCTGAACTGATTCATAGAGTTGAATCTTTCAAAGGAGTGAACAACCAGTGATTCAGATAAAGAGAACGGTAGCTCCAAACGTTTCCCACAGCAGAGAGAGAGAGAGAGAGAGAGAGTCGGAGCAGGTCAGCGGGGCCTCTGCTGGTCAGTGCACACTGCACGCCACACAACACAGCCAGCGCCGGCCTCTGCACTGCTTCTACCTTGGCTGCCTGCATTATGCAGTGCCCCATTGGATTTTGTGTTTCACATATGCCGTGCTGTCTCTCTGCTTCCTCTGCTGCGTGCAGTGTCTGGCGCAGCTTGACTTCGCATCGCACTCTGTCGGCTATCGTTTCAGTCGCACGTCCTGCCCTCTGGGCAGTTGATGCGAGCAACAGGTCAGAGAGCCTCCTAGCGGAGAAGAACTGCTTGCAACAACCTGCTCGTAAGAGAACGGACGATTTGTCTCGGAGCGGGTGACTGGTGGCCGTTCACCGCTCCCCCCACCCTCGGAACTCGCCCGCTCAACGCTCATCCCACCGTTCTCGACTCTAGCCAGAGCGTTGAGCAAAGCAACTCAGGTGTCACTCTGGTCTCTGCAGTCTTAGCTCACGCAGTAATACAGCTCGCAGCTCGACCTGCTTGACTCAGCGCCTCTGCAACGGAGTTCGTCTCTACTGGATATTGTTCTTCGTAGTAATACCACTATGTATATTACATTATTATGTTATGTATACATCATTTGTTTTTATTTTATTTTTATTTATTTAAACTGATCAGATTAGATTCCTGTCGACTCCTCTTACTAGAGGATTTTTAATATGGACACTAGAATTTACGCTTTCATTACGAGCGAACTGATAAACGTATCGCAAAATGTGATACACCAATATTTTCCTTGTTTTATTCTGCGTAAAGCTATATGCAGCACTTTAGTCTTACAGTAAAATTTATATATATTTTTTTTCTTATTCTGGTACGGATTTTGCGATTTTAGGTGTCTTCGGAAGGAACCGTTCACTTTAAAAATATATGGCTTGCGATGTATTTGTACGAGGTTAATGAAATTTTAATACATTATAGCCAAATATATTGTTAATGTAAATCTCAAGTTACAACGTTTTCCGATCACACAAAAAACCACAATGGTGCAAAATAAATCAATAATCAAAAACTTTGTCATATCGTGGAAATTTCAATAAACAATACAAAATTCTTACTCATTATCTGTGTTACTTCAAAACAGGATCAAATAAGATCAAAATACAGGTATAGTACTGCAATAAACCAACTTTAAAGGGCAATGTGCCTTCCATTTATTTTCTATTGTGAATGAGTGGTGAGTCATGGAAAAGAGCTAGCTCATTTCAGGGAGTGAACGGTTCTGATCCGATCTCTGAAAAGAACAGTTTTGCCCATCTCTTAGTCACTGGCCGGGAGGCCCCTTGCGGGGCAGATCCGGCCGCCTTGGTGCAGGTCTTACTGCATTCGACGCCACATTGGGCAACCTGCGCGCCGGATGGGGATGAGATGATGATGATGATGATGATGATGAAGACAGCCCAGTCCCTGAGCGGAGAAAATCCCCGACCCAGACGGGAATCGAACCCGGGCCCACAGGACGGCAATCCGCTATCGGGGGCGGACACGCAACTGAGGTTAGGGGCGGTCTCGGCGACAGCATCTGCGGTACCGCAAGAGCAAACAGTGCGCCGACGAGTAGCGGAGAACACGGACGACCGAGCCAGCCGTTGCGCCAGGAGCCCAGCTGCGGACTGTGGGGCAATCGGCAGAGACCGCGGGCCGCACGAGCAGCGCCCGGAACCCGCCGGGGTTCTGCAGCGGCCGCGGAAAACCTGCAGCCGGCGGTTCCGGTTCTGTCTGCGCCGCTATCTCCCACTTGCGTCACACTGTGGCCGCTACCAGGTGACTCACCGCCTCTCCCGCGCACCGAAGGTCGACGACCGTCTTCCTCCGACAGTTTGCATCATCCGATAGGCACTTTAATTACTCAATATGGCATTAAATCTTCTTCTTCTTGCGTTACAAACTGTGTAGGACCATGGAGTGCCCCGTCATTGACTTTATTCATTGTTATCTACACCTCCCAGAACCTTTTCATCCTTTCTCTTGTTCTCTTCTCTGCTCTTCTTACGGAATATTCTCTTGTCTGCTAAACTGGTGACTGGATCCATTTCCTGTATCCCTCTCTGCTGTCGATCTGCGGCATTCTGGCCAATGTGTACCTGCTGCTCCAATTTTCCTCTCCTTCCAATTTCTTCTCCAATTCCGACCACTCCTCCCAGAATTAAGCAACCCTCTTCGTCCCTGTCTTTCTTCTTGTACTCCCTATTGTTTCTCATACTATTTTCGTTGTTCGATCCATATGCATCCTCATTATGTTGCGTACAACTTCGTATACAAAGGTAAGGAGAGATGGGCTTGAGAGTGGTCCGGCGACTGTGATCGTAGGAAAGCTGGACAGGAGCAGAAATGATTGGCGAACATGTTAACAAGCAGTAGATCTATTTAACTAATATTATTCCAAGCCCATGAAAACTCATTACGAATAATGCAGCAAGTGACAGAGTCCAGTTATCTCAATGTCAACGATGACGAAGCGCACATGAAGGTGCAGTAGCCTATTGGCTCCAAGAGCAAGTGGGATGAGCGGCTGCCGCCGGCCTTCCTACAAAAAAAAAAAAAAAAAAAAAAAAAAAAAAAAAAAAAAAAAAAAAAAAAAAAAAAAAAAAAATCGCCCTGGCAGAGGGAGCTCTAGTACAAAGCTCTGGGGGTGCGGTTCAGTGGACGTGCGCCATTGGGTCCACCAGAGCACGAGAAACCGCTATCGGCATGAAACGGAAACTTTCCATTTCGTTACCAAATTTGATACGCCGTGGGGTGGTATCGACGTGTGCTACTACAGATTACGTGTCTGCCAAGCCTTGCCCTTTTCAGTCTGATTTCTCCTAATGCTGTGCTCTTGCCCTGGCACAGTTCTTCCCTAGGCTTTCCAATCCTTTTCTCAACTCTTCTTTGAGGACCTACTATGAGGGGCAGTCAAACGAAACTGAACACACAGTAAAATGGGACCATGGAATCTTTTCATTCAAAAGTAATCACCACGTGCGTTAAGACATTATGCCATTGGGAGGCGAGATGATCACTTCCTGTAATAACACAAACTGTCATTTTTTTTTATCACAACACTTTTACCAGAAGCGAATGTTAGGAGGCTACTAACATTGTGGCTGTCTGCCTCAAGTTTGTGACGTCATGACAGTTCCACGTATTATTCCTCCATAGCTGATCTAGAAAACAGCGCAAAGCGAAGAGCGCTGTTGTATCAAGGAGGTTGCCAACGTTCAACTGTTTTCTCAATTGACTCGCTCCGAGAAAGAGGAGATATGGGTCCGGAATTTTATTGTTAGCTTACGATTAAAGAGACACAGAATTGTTATGACACCGAACTATCTGTAAAAAAGTTTACGCACGATCTCAAGAAGTGTCGACATAATATGGAAATGAAGAAGACAAACGGTGTGGCGAGATCGTTACCTCTACTTATCGACTTTAATTTCTAAGTAGACAACTTCCTTATGCTCTAGCTTGTGCGCTCGCGTTATTGCGATAAGAGCGTGCAATATTCCAAATTTGTGATGAATATTTTTACGTCCTAAAAACAAAATACAATACACATATCGAAGGGTGGCCGTTAGCGCGCATTATATGCGATACTTCACCAACTATATAAGACGTTACATTCTGCTCATAAATGGAAATGCCGTGTGGCTAGGGCCTCCCGTCGAGTAGACCGTTCGCCTGGTGCAAGTCTTTCGAGTTGACGCCACTTCGGAGACTTGCGTGTCGATGGGGATGAAATGATGATGATAAATGATGATGATGATGATGATGAAAGGACAACACAACACCCAGTCCCTGAGGGGAGAAAATCTCCGACCCAGCTGGGAATCGAACCCGGGCCGTTAGGTGTTGTGGATTGGCAAGAGAGCCAACCCACTATGAGAGGAAGCCGAAAGGCACGCGTTTTAGCTCACGCAGGCTGGCGTGATGTCTGGAACAGGTCAAGGAAATGAGACTAGCAAAAAAGGACGTAGCTGTGGAATACTTAACTTTAATCCATAAATGGTGAACATCGCTCTTGACGGTACATGTTTTACAGCATCAATAGTAACTGGTAATGGCGCCTTGCAAATGACGTAGCTGAAGGCTATGCTAACTATCGTCTCGGCAAATGAGAGCGTATTTTGTCAGTGAACCATCGCTAGCAAAGTCAGCTGTACAACTGGGGCGAGTGCTAGAAAGTCTCTCGAGACCTGCCGTGTGGCGGCGCTCGGTCTGCAATCACTGATAGTGGCGACACGCGGGTCCGACGTATACTAACGGACCGCGGCCGATTTAAAGGCTACCACCTAGCAAGTGTGGTGTCTGGCGGTGACACCACATTAGGTATGACATTCCGTTGCGCTGACCACTCAGCTACCACGGGCGGACATTCTCCTCATGTTTATATATTTTTGTAAGAGACAGTACAATATTCTATTCCAGTGGATCCCGGAATCTTTCCTGAAAGAAGTTAGACTGCGACACGGCTCTCAGTTACTGACTTTCAAGTTGTGAGAAGTTTGATCCCGTCTCGCAGGTCAAAACGAGGCTACTCTGACCGATTTAGTAGTGTAGCAGCGAAGGGAATTAATCCTGGTGTCCCAACAAACGTTTCCGATTAAATTCGCAGAGCAGTGTGTTGTGTAAGTTGGGCGTTCGCTGGCCGAGGCTACAAGTGCGACATTGCGCGACGCCAGGTCAACTCCGAGACACGGACGAAACGAACGTTTAAAAACTGAAATAGGGATTACGAAGAAAATGGCAGGGACGAGTAATTTAAAATATGTACAAGACTGAGAATAATACACTGAGGTGACACGAGACGTGGGATAGCGATACCCACATTTACAGATGGCAGCAGTATCGCGTACACAGGGTATAAAAGGGCAGTGCATTGGCAGAGCCGTCATTTGCACTCAATTGATTCAAGTGAAAACGTTTCCGACGTGATTATAGCAGCACGATGGGAAATAACTGGCTTTGAACGCGGATTGGTAATTGGAGCATATTCAGGGTGTATATGTGGACAAAGAAAAAAATTCCCGGATTTTTCCCGGATTTCCCAGTTAAAAATACACTTTCTCCCCGGTGAAAATACACTTTTTTCGTGTTAAGTGACAGTATACTCTTCCTCGGCACCATAAAGCTCATCAATCCTTTGAATGTTTATGGTTTTACATACTAATGTAGAATTTCGTGGCACTTTAGAAAACGAAACTCAGGGGGGAAAAAACACGTTTTGAAAGACCTTTCATGTGCCGCAACATGTACGCTGCATATTTTCGTATTACGAAGGTATAAATCTGAATTCCACCGTACACTGCATGTCACTTTCCGCAGCATTCAAATCGAGATTGTGCTGCGCTTTTGTAAGCCAGTCATAGCTCAGGTCACGTAATCTCGCAAGCTGATGACAGCACAGGACACGTGATGTAGTCAGCCAATAGCAAGATCACTCTTAAGTAGCACGAACACACAAGTAAGTAAAGTTAATGGTTTAAATTAATATACATGGCATTCACATATAATATTGATCTTGAAGATTAATAAGCTGGAAGAGAAGTAAAGCTTCCACATATAACGTTTATCTTTTTTGCGCGTGTTACACTTTAAGATACATCACACAAATGCGCCAGTAAAATTTTTAATAACGACGTAAATGTCTGATCTTCTAGGCTCGAAATTCTTCTAAATGATCGTTGTCAAAGAGTTGATTTTGAAATCAAGAGTCAAACGCTTTGTGATTTAAGAAATTCATCGTACATTCTCGCAAATAGTTCATCTTGCGTGAAACGAAATTTGCTTTGAATGTAACGCTTTTCAAACCACCATTCGTAATATTTTCCTGCGACCTGTTAGAAATAGGTTCGTTTCAGCAGTTGCAAGTGAGGGCGAGATAACAGGCGTCACCGCCCTTGCGCAGCTACGATGACGAAGGAAGCCCATATGTTAGTACGTACAAAACATTAAAAGATCTTGCATTATGTCATAAAAGAAACAAGAAAAAAGAGGATACTTCAAGAGCGTCGGAATTTCGTGAACCACACTCAAATGCATAATTCGGTTTAAAATGCAAATTCGTATTTTAATTTTCTTGGAGTACCAGTACTGCATTATCTCATGTTTGGTTCTTTATTATGGCATAATGCCATACGTGCACTTCAAATGCAGCGAAAAGTTGAAACTAGTCAATAGTGTGACATTAAACACTTCGTATCAAAAAAATTGACTGCCTCAGCAGAAAAGATTAATAAAAGCTAAATCTCTTTAGCAAACCGGCAAAAATAACTTCATTGTTCTGCAAGGCGATTAATGCTTGTCTGTCAGAAAGGTGGAAATAATATCCGAAACTCGTAACGTATTTTAGCCTTCCGTAATTATGCGAACATATTTTAATTCGCTTGATAGCTCCTGGCCACAAAAATCCGTTTAACGTGAGAGCAATAAATGAAGAGGAAACAACAAAATCACTGAACGTAAACACAGGTCACGTGGAGACGACCCACCTTCCCACCACAACTCAAACTGCTCCGTGCATCAGCCCGAGATTTACTACCTTTCCGAACAGGGGCAGTAGTGCCAAGCCACACTTCTGTAACCAGAAGCGGGAGAAGATACTACTCATACGAGACTCAACTGCGCATGCGCAAGGGCCCGCCCGCAACTGCTCAAAAGAATTTAATTTAAACAGTTGCCATGTCACGCTCATCGGAGGCAATTTGTTGCTATGAAGCATTGCATAGTCTTCCTAAAGCCTTCGACACACTTTTCTGTTGGCAGACGCTTGTATGAGCACTGTTTTGTTGTATACAGCGCATTTCCTTACCAACTTGCGTTTTGTTTTGTTTTTTTTCCCCCTCGGTCATGTTCTGATGCAGCAGTATTACGAGATGCATTCAAGTTCTAAGGCCCCCGATTTTTTTTCTAATTAACTACTCACCCGAAATCGATGAAACTGGCGTTACTTCTCGACGTAATAGCCCTGCAGTCGTACACATTTTTCACAACGCTGACGCCATGATTCCATGGCAGCGGCGAAGGCTTCTTTAGGAGTCTGTTTTGACCACTGGAAAATCGCTGAGGCAATAGCAGCATGGCTGGTGAATGTGCGGCCACGGGGAGTGTCTTTCATTGTTGGAAAAAGCCAAAAGTCACTAGGAGCCAGGTCAGGTGAGTAGGGAGCATGAGGAATCACTTCAAAGTTGTTATCACGAAGAAACTGTTGCGTAACGTTAGCTCGATGTGCGGGTGCATTGTCTTGGTGAAACAGCACACGCGCAACCCCTTCCCGAACGTTTTTGTTGCAGTGCAGGAAGGAATTTGTTCTTCAAAACATTTTCGTAGGAAGCACCTGTTACCGTAGTGCCCTTTGGAACGCAATGGGTAAGGATTACGCCCTCGCTGTCCCAGAACATGGATGCCATCATTTTTTCAGCACTGGCGGTTACCCGAAATTTTTTTGGTGGCGGTGAATCTGTGTGCTTCCATTGAGGTGACTGGCGCTTTGTTTCTGGATTGAAAAATGGCATCCACATTTCATCCATTGTCACAACCGACAGAAAGAAAGTCCCATTCATGCTGTCGTTGCGCGTCAACATTGCTTGGCAACATGCCACACGGGCAGCCATGTGGTCGTCCGTCAGCATTCGTGGCACCCACCTGGCTGACACTTTTCGCATTTTCAGGTCGTCATGCAGGATTATGTGCACAGAACCCACAGAAATGCCAACTCTGGAGGCGATCTATTCAACAGTCATTCGGCGATCCCCGAAAACAATTCTCTCCACTTTCTCGATCATGTCTTCAGACCGGCTTGTGTGAGCCAGAGGTTGTTTCGGTTTGTTGTCACACGATGTTCTGCCTTCATTAAACTGTCGCATCCACGAACGCACTTTCGACACATCCATAACTCCATCACCACATGTCTCCTTCAACTGTCGATGAATTTCAATTGGTTTCACACCACGCAAATTCAGAAAACGAATGATTGGCTGGCGGTAAAATTCCATCTGCCGTACGGTGCTGCCATCTCTGGGACGTATTGACAATGAACGCGGCCTCATTTTAAAACAATGCGCATGTTTCTATCTCTTTCCAGTCCGTGGAAAAAAAATTGGAGGCCTTAGAACTTGAATGCACCTCGTATTCTGCAGTGGCGTGATACTGTAATATCCTTTGTCAGAGTATTGGTTCTTATCAGTCAAAATCACAAAAATTTAACTGCAAATTAAAACAATGAAAAATTCCCGGAATTCTAAAAAATTCCCGGGTTTTTTCCCGATTTTCTCCCGGATGAAAAAATTCCCGGGTTTCTCCCGGATCTCCCGGTTGTCCCGGGTCGTATACACGCTGATATTTGGGAAATCGATAGAGATTTCAATATTCCGATATGCACAATGTCAAGTGTGTGCCGAGAATACAAAATTTCGGGCATTGCCTCCCACCACGGACACGCAGTGACCGACGGCCTTCACTTAATGACCAACAGCGGCGGCGTTTGCGTAGAGTTGTCAGTGCTAAAAGACAAGCGACACTGCGTGCAATAACAGTAGAAATCACTGTGAGATGTACCATGAGCGCACCCGTTAGGATAGAGCGAAGAAATATGGTGTTAATGGGCTATGGAAGCAGACGACCATCGCGAGTGCCTTTGCTAACAGCACGACACCGCCTGCACAGACTCTGCTGGGGTCGTGACCATACCGGTTGCTCCATAGACAACTGGAAAACCGTGGCCTGGTCATACGAGTCCCAATTTCAATTGGTAAGACCTGACGAAGCGATAGACCCAAATTGCCAACAAGGCACTGTACAAGCTATTGGTGGCTCCATAATGGTGTGGACTGTGTTTACATACAATGGACTGGGCTCTCTGGGGCAACTAAACCAATCACTGACTGGAAATCGTTATGTCCGGCTACTTGGAGACCATTTGCTGCCATTTGTCGACTTCATGTTCCCAAATAACGATCGAATTTTTATCAGTGACAGTGTTCACGATTGGTTTGAAGAACATTCTGGACAATTTGAGCGATTGAGCTAGTCACCTATATCGTCCGACATGAAAGCCAGCCCTACAACGCCCGACATGAATGCCATAAAACGTTTATGAGGCCTAATAGGGATGCCAGTACCTGAAAAATCCGCACGCAGCTCGTGGTCTAGTGGCTAGCGTTGGTGCCTCTGGATCACGGGGTCCCGGGTTCGATTCCCGCCCCCGTTGGGGATTTTCTCTGCCCGGGGACTGGGTGTTTGTGTTGTCCTCATCATTTTATCATCATTCGTGAAAGTGCCTACATTGGAGTACGTAAAGATTGGAACTTTGTGTGGTGTCACCGCCAGACACCACACTTGCTAGGTGGTAGCCTTTAAAATCGGCTGCGGTCCGTTAGTATACGTCGGACCCGCGTGTCGCCACTATCAGTGATTGCAGACCGAGCGCCGCCACACGGCAGGTCTAGTCTAGAGACTCACTAGCACTCGCCCCAGTTGTAGAGCCGACTTTGCTAGCGATGGTTCACTGACTACATACGCTCTCCTTTGCAGAGACGAGTTTAGCATAGCCTTCAGCTACGTCATTTGCTACGACCTAGCAAGGCGCCATATTCTGTTACTATGTTTTCTGAACAGATAATATTGTGAATCGTGTACCGTCAAGAGCGACGCTCATTATTAAATGGATTAAAGTTGAGTATCAAACTACTTCCGTCCGCTTTCTGAATTCTAATTCCTTGTCATGTTCCAGACCTCACGTCAGTATAGTTCTTCCCTCCTCACGCCAGCCTGCGTGAGCTAAAACGCGTGCATTTCGGCCTCCTCTAGTAACACGGTGTTGGCTCTTCAGCCAACCCAACACTTTGTACGGGCGCTGATGACCACGCAGTTGAGCGCCCCACTAACCAGAAGTCATCACCATCACCATCACCATCACCATCATCATCAATTCGTGAACAACACACTGCACCGGCAACATTTTCGATATTATGGACGGCTATAGAGGCAGCATGGCTCAATACTTTTTCAGGGAACTCCTAACGACCTGTTGAGTCGATGCCAACGACGAGTTGAAGCATTACTTCGGGCAAAAGGAGGTGCGACACGATATTAGGAGATAACCCATGACTTTTGTCACCTCGAATGAGGCGCCGTGATCTTCAGCGACGACTGCAGATTCTGCCTGCACGCAAGGGATGGTTGTTTGTGCGCATGACATAGACCTGGAGAGCGTTGTCTCGTAGAGTCCATCCGTCCAAGACTCTTTGGCCCGACCCCGGACCTTATCGTACGTGGTGCGATAAGCTACAACTCTCGTTCACCTGGGGTGTATCTGTAGGAGACGCTAGCCAGCGCTCGGTACGTACAAAAAGTTGTTAGATCTTTTCTTTTGCCGTTCTTGCAACATGAACGTGATGTGTTGTTCCAACAGCATAATGCCCGGCCACACAACGACCGCGAAACTCAACGTGCTCTGTACGAAGCGCAGCAGCCTCCCTGGCCAGCACCATCTCTGGACTCGTCTCCAGTCGAGCACATATGAGATATGATGGGATGGGGAAGCGACTCGTGCCACTCAACAACTAGCGACTCTACGTGAACAGGTCGAGTAGGCATGGCATTATGCATCCCAGGGCAGTATTCGCCATCTGTAAGATCGACTAGATGTCAGAAACAGCGCCTGCATTCCCGCCCGTGGAGGCTACATCAGGGTGTTTCAGCATTCGTCGATACCTAGCACCTCAGAGTCGCTTGTGCCACTGATTTATAAATTTAATGTACTCTGTATCCACTGTTACAACAATACATCCTGAGTGAATTGAATCTACTCTATAGGAATCAATATGGATTCCGAAAACGGCGATCGTGTGAGACCCAACTCGCTTTATTTGTTCGTGAGACCCAGATAGGGCGTCCGATACAGTTCCGCACTATCGCCTGATAAACAAAGTAAGAGCCTACGGAATATCAGACCAGCTGTGTGGCTGGATTGAAGAGTTTTTAGCAAACAGAACACAGCACATTGTTCTCAATGGAGAGACGTCTACTGACGTTAATGTAGCCTCTGGCGTGCCACAGGGAAGTGTTACGGGACCATTGCTTTTCACAATATATATAAATGACCTAGTAGATAGTGTCGGAAGTTCCATGCGGCTTTTCGCGGATGATGCTGTAGTATACAGAGAAGTTGCTGCATTAGAAAATTGCAGCGAAATGCAGGAAGATCTGCAGCGGATAGGCACTTGGTGCAACTGACCCTTAACATAGACAAATGTAATGTATTGCGATTACATAGAAAGAAGGATCCTTTATTGTATGATTATATGATAGCGGAACAAACACTGGTAGCAGTTACTTCTGTAAAATATCTGAGAGTATGCGTACGAATAGATTTGAAGTGGAATGATCATATAAAATTAATTGTTGGTAAGGCGGGTGCCAGGTTGAGATTCATTAGGAGAGTCCTTAGAAAATGTAGTCCATCAACAAAGGAGGTGGCTTACAAAACACTCGTTCGACTTATACTTGAGTATTGCTCATCAGTGTGGGATCCGTACCAGATCGGGTTGACGGAGGAGATAGAGAAGATCCAAAGAAGAGCGGCGCGTTTCGTCACAGGGTTATTTGGTAAGCGTAATAGCGTTACGGAGATGTTTAGCAAACTCAAGTGGCAGACTCTGCAAGGGAGGTGCTCTGCATCGCGGAGTACAGGATTCAAGAGGGTGCGTTTCTGGATGAGGTATCGAATATATTGATTCCCCCTACTTATACCTCCCGAGGAGACCACGAATGTAAAATTAGAGAGATTCGAGCGCGCACGGAGGCTTTCCGGCAGTCGTTCTTCCTGCGAACCATACGCGACTGGAACAGGAAAGGGAGGTAATAACAATGGCACGTAAAGTGCCCTGCGCCACACACCGTTGGGTGGCTTGCGGAGTATAAATGTAGATGTATATGTAGATGTTGACAACCTAATTTTTTCCGTTAGTGTATTTTAAAGATACTTGTGATGAAGCTAATTATAGCAAGAGATCAGTAATGAATAGACAAGGACTGGATGGTAAGGAAGACGGATGATACAGAAGAGAAGCGTCATCCCTGCCTGTGGGCGCTTATTGCTCAGCACCCACGACTCATGCCTGCTACAAGAGGCCGAGAAGCGCAGGGAAAGCGAAGCTGGTCGTAGAAATCCGCGGGGGAAAATCCCCGGATAAAGTGCGCGAGGCCGTAGATAGCGGTACAGCGGCGACGTCTCCGGTTGTCCCTCCGAAGCTCCGCGGCCGGGAGAGACGGTCGCGCGTGGGCGGCAGACAGCCTTGTGGGCGGCAGAGGGCAAGGCCGGGTCGAGCCAGCACTTTGTTGTCCCAGTCCTGCGGGCCGCAATTAGGGGGCCCAGATGGCCGTGCAGATAAACCCGGCCCGCCGTATCCCCTACTATCTTAGGGCGCGGGGGCCCGATTACTGCTCCGGGTCTGCTAACTCTTGGGCCTTTATATGTCCTGGAGACCCAACAGACAAACAGCACGGCGAAAAGAGGCCTGCTGCTCCGGAGAGAGATGTAGCAGAAAACAGACACGCGGAGCAAACACTGGCCTACTCTAGACTTCCTGGCACATTAAAACTGTGTGCCGGACAGTACAGGTAATGTAACTTTGCTGACAGTAGGGGTAATGTAACTGATGATTATAAACAGAAGGCCGAAATTCTAAACCTAGCTTTCAAAAACTCGTTTACGATAGGGGACTGAAGCACCACTCCCCCTTTCAATTATCGAACAAACGAAAGGATCGCTGACATAGTGTTTAGTGTATCTGGGATTGTAAAACAGTTAAGATCCTTAGACGCCAGAAAGGGATCTGGCCCAGACGGTATCCCCGTAAGATTTTATGTTGACTATGCTACAAATATAGCACCATTCTTATCCGTCATCTATCAGACGTCATTGGAACACTTCACTTTTTTTTTCATTGGAACAGCGGAAAGTTCCACGGGACTGGAAGAAGGCCCAGGTCATAGCAATCTATAAAAGGGGGAGAAAATCGGATGCACACAATTACCGGCCAATTGCACTGACATTGATTTATTGTAGAATCATGGAACATATTTTGTGTTCAGAGATAATGAACTTTCTAGACTCTGAGAAGCTCATCTTCAGAAACCAGCACGGTTTTAGGAAACAGCGGTCATGCGAGACACAGCTGGCCCTCTTTCTGCATGATATACAACAGGCTCTAGATACCGGATCCCAGGTTGATGCCATATTTCTCGACTTTCGAAAGGCGTTCGACTCAGTTCCGCACTGTCGCTTGCTACAAAAAATGCGCGCTTACATCTATCCAATGACGTATGCGGCTGGATAGAAAGTTTTCTAACAGGTAGGGAGCATTATGTCACCCCAAACGGGGTAACTTCAACAGAAACCAGAGTAACTTCAAGTGTGCCCCAGGGCAGTGTGATAGGTCCTCTCCTTTTCACGATTTACATAAACGACCTGGTTGATGGTATTGACAGCGGCCATAGATTGTTTGCCGATGATGCTGTAGTCTACAGGAAAGTAGTGTCACACGAAAGCTGTGAACAGATCAATGAGGATTTGCAGAAAATAAATGCATGGTGTAATGACTGGCAGTTATCTCTCAATATTAGTAAGTGTAACCTACTGCGTATAAGAAGCCGAAAATCCCCATTAATGTATGAGTACAAAATGAATGATCAGTCTCTGGAAGCGGTAACATCAGTCAAGTATCTGGGTGTGACTATTCGTAATGATCTCAAATGGAATAATCAGATTACACAAGTAACGGGTACGACGAACTCTTAGATTGCAGTTTACTGGTAGAATCCTGAAGCGATGCAGTCCTTCAACAAAGGAAATAGCTTACAATACGTTAGTTCGTCCAGTATTAGAGTATTGATCGTGTGTATGGGACCCTTACCAGTTGGGTCTGATTCAAGAGATTGAGAAGGTCCAAAGAAGAGCGACAAGATTCGTGACTGGTACATTTAGCCATCGCGAGAGCGTTACAAATCTCATAGAAAGTTTGAAGTGTGACACACTTGCAGGTAGACGACGCGCTAAACAGAAGGGGCTGCTCACTAAATTCCAAAAACCAGTCTTCACCCAGGATGTAGAGCATATATTATTACCACCAACTTTCAAATCGCGTAATGATCATCATTCAAAGATAAGGGAAATAAGAGCTCGTACTGAGGCGTTCACGCCGGCCGGAGTGGCCAAGCGGTTCTAGGCGCTACAGTCTGGAACGGCTCGACCGCTCCGGTCGCAGGTTCGAATCCTGCCTCGGGCATGGATGTGTGTGATGTCCTTAGGTTAGTTAGGTTTAAGTAGTTCTAAGTTCTAGGGGACTGATGACCACAGCAGTTGAGTCCCATAGTGCTCAGAGCCATTTGAACCATTTTTGAGGCGTTCAGACAGTCGTTTTTCCGTTACGCGATCCGCGAGTGGAACAGAGGGGGGAATTGTGTCCCCCGCCACACACCGCTTGGTGGCTAGCGGAGTATATATGTAGATGCAGATGTAGACCGAGACTCGAATTCGGGACCTTTGCCTTTCGCGGGCAGGTGCTCTACCAACTGAGCTACCCAAGCACGACTCACGCCCGTCCTCATACCTTTACTTCTGCCAGTGCCTCGTCTCCTACCTTCCAAACTTTACAGAAGCTCTCCGGCAGGAGAGGAGTTTGGAAGGTAGGAGACGACATACTGGCAGAAGTAAAGGTGCGAGGACGGGACGTGAGTCGTGCTTGGGTAGCTCAACTGGTAGAGCACTTGCCCGTGAAGGGCAAATGTCCCGAATTCGAGTCTCGGTCCGGCACACAGTTTTAATCTGCCAGGAGTTTCATATCAGCGCACACTCCGCTGCAGAGTGAAAATCTCATTCTGGAAACTGTCCTACTTGATGCTTAGTGGAAATATTTGTAATTTTCTTACGAGCTGTACTTCAGTGAAACATGTAAGGCTGTTAAAATCTGGGCGGAAGAAACAAAGGTCGAGTTTGTGTCCTGGAGCGAATGAGGCTGTGCAGTGGTTAAGACACAACATACGATCAGGAGCGGGAGAAGAAGGGCAATACTGCACTCGCTTACAGAGGTAAATCAAGCGTCAGAATACATCTACATCTACATCTACATCTATACTCCGCGAGCCACCTTACGGTGTGTGGCGGAGGGTACTTATTGTACCACTATCTGATCCCCCCTTCCCTGTTCCATTCACGAATTGTGCGTGGGAAGAACGACTGCTTGTAAGTCTCCGTATTTGCTCTAATTTCTCGGATCTTTTCGTTGTGATCATTACGCGAGATATATGTGGGCGGTAGTAATATGTTGCCCAGCTCTTCCCGGAATGTGCTCTCTCGTAATTTCGATAATAAACCTCTCCGTATTGCGTAACGCCTTTCTTGAAGTGTCCGCCACTGGAGCTTGTTCAGCATCTCCGTAACGCTCTCGCGCTGACTAAATGTCCCCATGACGAATCGCGCTGCTTTTCGCTGGATCATGTCTATCTCTTCTATTAATCCAACCTGGTAAGGGTCCCATACTGATGAGCAATACTCAAGAATCGGACGAACAAGCGTTTTGTAAGCTACTTCTTTCGTCGATGAGTCACATTTTCTTAGAATTCTTCCTATGAATCTCAACCTGGCGCCTGCTTTTCCCACTATTTGTTTTATGTGATCATTCCACTTCAGATCGCTCCGGATAGTAACTCCTAAGTATTTTACGGTCGTTACCGCTTCCAATGATTTACCACCTATGGCATAATCGTACTGGAATGGATTTCTGCCCCTATGTATGCGCATTATATTACATTTATCTACGTTTAGGGAAAGCTGCCAGCTGTCGCACCATGCATTAATCCTCTGCAGGTCCTCCTGGAGTACGTACGAGTCTTCTGATGTTGCTACTTTCTTGTAGACAACCGTGTCATCTGCAAATAGCCTCACGGAGCTACCGATGTTGTCAACTAAGTCATTTATGTATATTGTAAACAATAAAGGTCCTATCACGCTTCCCTGCGGTACTCCCGAAATTACCTCTACATCTGCAGATTTTGAACCGTTAAGAATGACATGTTGTGTTCTTTCTTCTAGGAAATCCTGAATCCAATCACAAACCTGGTCCGATATTCCGTAAGCTCGTATTTTTTTCACTAAACGTAAGTGCGGAACCGTATCAAATGCCTTCCTGAAGTCCAGGAATACGGCATCAATCTGCTCGCCAGTGTCTACGGCACTGTGAATTTCTTGGGCAAATAGGGCGAGCTGAGTTTCACATGATCTCTGTTTGCGGAATCCATGTTGGTTATGATGAAGGAGATTTGTATTATCTAAGAACGTCATAATACGAGAGCACAAAACATGTTCCATTATTCTACAACAGATTGACGTAAGCGAAATAGGCCTATAATTATTCGCATCTGATTTATGACCCTTCTTGAAAATGGGAACGACCTGCGCTTTCTTCCAGTCGGTAGGTACTTTACGTTCTTCCAGCGATCTACGATAAATTGCTGATAGAAAGGGGGCAAGTTCTTTAGCATAATCACTGTAGAATCTTAAGGGTATCTCGTCTGGTCCGGATGCTTTTCCGCTACTAAGTGATAGCAGTTGTTTTTCAATTCCGATATCGTTTATTTCAATATTTTCCATTTTGGCGTCCGTGCGACGGCTGAAGTCAGGGACCGTGTTACGATTTTCCGCAGTGAAACAGTTTCGGAACACTGAACTCAGTATTTCTGCCTTTCTTCGGTCGTCCTCTGTTTCGGTGCCATCGTGGTCAACGAGTGACTGAATAGGGGATTTAGATCCGCTTACCGATTTTACATATGACCAAA
Source organism: Schistocerca serialis cubense (assembly GCF_023864345.2). Lineage (NCBI taxonomy): Eukaryota > Metazoa > Arthropoda > Insecta > Orthoptera > Acrididae > Schistocerca > Schistocerca serialis. Next base: position 118,823,323 of record NC_064639.1, on the reverse strand, counting down.
ACTTTTTAGGGTTCTTGTTTAGATTGTTTGCCAATGTTTTATGTTCGAATTCGTTGAATGCTTCTCTCATTGCTCTCTTTACGCTCTTTTTCGCTTCGTTCAGCTTTTCCTTATCAGCTATGATTCGACTACTCTTAAACCTATGATGAAGCTTTCTTTGTTTCCGTAGTACCTTTCGTACATGATTGTTATACCACGGTGGATCTTTCCCCTCGCTTTGGACCTTAGTCGGTACGAACTTATCTAAGGCGTACTGGACGATGTTCCTGAATTTTTTCCATTTTTGTTTCACATCCTCTTCCTCAGAAATGAACGTTTGATGGTGGTCACTCAGATATTCTGCGATTTGTGCCCTATCACTCTTGTTAAGCAAATATATTTTCCTTCCTTTCTTGGCATTTCTTATTACACTTGTAGTCATTGATGCAACCACTGACTTATGATCACTGATACCCTCTTCTACATTCACGGAGTCGAAAAGTTCCGGTCTATTTGTTGCTATGAGGTCTAAAACGTTAGCTTCACGAGTTGGTTCTCTAACTATCTGCTCGAAGTAATTCTCGGACAAGGCAGTCAGGATAATGTCACAAGAGTCTCTGTCCCTGGCTCCAGTTCTGATTGTGTGACTATCCCATTCTATACCTGGTAGATTGAAGTCTCCCCCTATTACAATAGTATGATCACGAAACTTCTTCACGACGTTCTGCAGGTTCTCTCTGAGGCGCTCAACTACTACGGTTGCTGATGCAGGTGGTCTATAGAAGCATCCGACTATCATATCTGACCCACCTTTGATACTTAACTTAACCCAGATTATTTCACATTCGCATTCGCTAATAACTTCACTGGATATTATTGAATTCTTTACTGCTATAAATACTCCTCCACCATTGGCGTTTATCCTATCCTTGCGGTATATATTCCATTCTGTGTCTAGGATTTCGTTACTGTTCACTTCCGGTTTTAACCAACTTTCCGTTCCTAATACTATATGCGCACTATTTCCTTCAATAAGAGATACTAATTCAGGAACCTTGCCCTGGATACTCCTGCAGTTTACCAACATTACGTTAACTTTTCCTGTTTTTGGTCTCTGAGGACGGACGTTCTTTATCAACGATGATAATGTCCTCTCTGGTAAGCCGTCAGGTATTTTATCGTTTCGCCCAAGGGGGGGTCCCTCTAACCTAAAAAAACCCCGTGTGCACGCCACACGTACTCTGCTACCCTAGTAGCTGCTTCCGGTGTGTAGTGCACGCCTGACCTGTCTAGGGGGGCCCTACAGTTCTCCACCCAATAACGGAGGTCGATGAGTTTGCAACCATTATAGTCGCAGAGTCGTCTGAGCCTCTGGTTTAGACCCTCCACACGGCTCCAAACCAGAGGACCGCGATCGACTCTGGGCACTATGCTGCAGATATTAAGCTCAGCTTGCACTCCGCGTGCGATGCTGGTTGTCTTCACCAAATCAGCCAGCCGCCGGAAGGAACCAAGGATGGCCTCAGAACCCAAGCGGCAGGCGTCATTCGTTCCGACATGTGCTACTATCTGCAGCCGGTCACACCCAGTGCGTTCAATAGCTGCCGGAAGGGCCTCTTCCACATTACGGACGAGACCCCCCGGCAAGCACACCGAGTGCACACTGGCATTCTTCCCCGACCTACCTGCTATTTTCCTAAGGGGCTCCATAACCCGCCTAACGTTGGAGCTCCCTATAACTAATAGGCCCGCCCTCTGTGACTGTCGGGAACTTGCCGGAGAATCGGCCACTGGCCCAACAGGCGAGGCATCCTGTGGTGGCTCGGAAACGATGTCATCACCACTAGGAAGCACCCCGTACCTGTTGGAAAGGGGTAAGGCAGCTGCCACGCGGCCAGATCCCACCTTCGCCTTTCGGCCAGGCACGCGCGAGCCCACCACTGTCCGCCATTCACCCTGGAGTGATGGCTGACCGGTAAGATGCTCACTGCCGGAAGACGCAGCGACATCAGGGGTTCCATGTGATTCCAAGGCCACCGAAGTAGGCATAGGTCTCACCACATAAACAGAACCTACGTAGATGGGGCTTCAAGATAAACTTTATCTTTCAGTGCTCCCCACAGAAAGAAATCAAAAGACCTGCACATCCACTGTCCAGCAGCATTCTGTTCTATGCAATGGACAGGAAAGTTTTTATTCAATATTTGCGAGGTAACACGGGAGAGTGAGCTGGGCAGCCATCATGTTGGAACCACATACACTGACGCTTATCAAAAAAATGGTTCAAATTGCTCTGAGCACTATGGGACTTAACCTAAGGTCATCAGTCCCCTAGAACTTAGAACTACTTAAACCTAACTAACCTAAGGACACCACACACATCCACTCCCGAGGCAGGATTCGAACCTGCGACGTAGCGGTCGCGCGGTTCCAGACTGCAGCGCCTAGAACCGCTCGGCCACTCCGGCCGGTGAACGTGCCATCAGGGCTCATCGCTCCCCCTCACCCCCCCCCCCCCCCCCCGCTCCGCCTGCCGACATAATTTTCTGGCTGATCAGTGTATCTCGTGGGCCACGTGTGTAATATTAGGTGACGAAATAGTACTTCCGCATTTGACGCCCGAAATCTGCCAGAGTGTTCAATGCGCCATGAAAACATAGACATGTACTTAGATACTGTGTTGCAGCGGGCATCCTGAGACAGCGCCTACGCAGGTCGACCTTCAGAGTTCAAAATGGTTCAAACGGCTCTGAGCACTATGGGACTTAACATCTATGGTCATCAGTCCCCTAGAACTTAGAACTAGTTAAACCTAACTAACCTAAGGACATCACACACATCCATGCCCGAGTCAGGATTCGAACCTGCGACCGTAGCAGTCCCGCGGTTCCGGACTGCAGCGCCTAGAACCGCACGGCCACGACCTTCTGAGTTGAGGCGGCGTCCGCAAAGCCTTGCAGCTTGTACTCGCAGCGAGTGACTAACGCGGCGGACATTTCGCGTGAGCTGGCAGGACGGGCGTCCTTACTCACCGGCCTTACCCTGAGACTGCTGGAGAACCGTTCCAGAGGTCACCAGCCGCTGTGCAATTACCCGGCAAGGCAATGCCGCTGTTGCCCTGCATAACGAGTGCTGCGCATGTTACCTGCCGGGAACCACTACTTCCTACGCGTCTTTAAGTACTCGCTAGCTGTGCGCTCAGAACAGAAAACAGCAACGCGACGGACATATTAGAGACACTGCCCAACACATCTGTGGAGAGCTTCATAGAATTTTCTCTGTGGTTCCATTTCACGACAGATCGGAACTTACTTTCCGAATAGCCCGCATAAGATTCCACAAAGTTTAACTATCCGTTTTTCATGCGGGCTCTCTCAATTAGCGAAAGTTTAATTATAACCATGCTGTAAGTAACGATTTCATTTTCCAATTGAAAATATCAGTTACTTTACATCATAATTTGTAGCTAGAAATTATTGTTTGTCATAATTTTCTAGGTAACAGCTTACACCACTGAAGAAGGTACTCATAGTAGTACCAAACCTAGGTCAAGTTTAAATGAACTAAAGAACTGTTGGTTGGCTGTTCATTTTATCAACTGAAGGTATGTTAGGAGCCACGTTCAAGACTGCGGCATGTTACAGCACTGTTTACTACTTACAATACAGGTACAGTTCGGAAATGATTGTATCAGCGTAACAACACACCCTGCCCTAAAACAGCATATGTCAGGCAATGTTTTCTGACAGGACTGTTGATATCTTTAAAAATATAGGGAATCCGATATATCAATATTAAAAAAAATATCATTATCGGCTCTCGACATACCAAGAAAAAGTATCGACACACAGATGGAAAAAATATGGACGCACTGACCCGTAACAATATTGGCTTCACATTTTACATATATTGTCGGTTTTAGAGCTGTAGATTTAAATATTGATTTATAAGTAGACATTCTGTACATCAACAAACAAGCAGCCTGCGAATCCCCGTTAGAGCAAGAATTGAAGGGAAAAGGATGCACGTTCACCACCGGCGTTAGCCACTTTGCTAACAGTGACAACCGCAGGTAAGTGGCGTAATGAAAGGTGTCGGATGGGTCTGTGGCTTGGTTTCTTCAGACATCCGATTTGTTCGCAACACTTCATTTTTCCCTCCCTGTTTTTTCATTTCTGCCAACGCAAGCGACCTGACAGATGTAGTATCAAAACTGCGTGGTGAAACTAAACGTTGCAGTTTCTTACAATGAAGGCTGTCACGACCGGATGTTTCAGCTGCCGAGAAAAAATGGTTCAAATGGCTCTGAGCACTATGGGACTTAACATCTGAGGTCATCGGTCCCCTAGAAGTTAGAACTACTTAAGTCTAACTAACCTAAGGACATCACACACATCCATGCCCGAGGCAGGATTCGAGCGCGCTATGGTCGCGCGGTTCCAGACTGAAGCGCCTAGAACCACTCGGCCACTGCGGCCGGCAGCTACCGAGAATTCTTCCGGGTTGTATGGCCGTGGCCTATGGACCACGGGCGTACAACCCGGAAGAATTCTTGGCAGTTGCAGTTTCTGTTGGTAGTAGGGCCGATTACGCCAGCTTTTCCCCTCACACGTCTCCGCCCACTGCAAAGACCAATCTTGTCATTTAGATTTTTGTACATCATTTTCAGCATCTGTTTTTGAAGAATGCCGATGTGAAGAAATAGCACACTAATTGCGTTAAAAATTGGTTTTTAACGCAACTGGTGTCCTATTGCTCCACATCGGAAATCTTGTTATTTCCATTCACCCCCCCCCCCCCCCCCCCCCGCCAATGTCATCGGACTGCTTCTGTTTGTGCCACATATACTTGCTTCACACAATAAAAGAGAAAGACTGGTAGTGACGAAACCTCAAAAAGTACCAAGACTCCTTCACACACGACAGCAAAATTATATTCCACTACCATTTCAAAAACAACAACTTCAAATATGTACCGAAAATTGTGAACAAATATAATATAAAATACAAATATCGGCCCTCGATATTGCCACCTTGATATCGATATATCGGGGGGAAATATCGCCAAAACAGCCCAATTTTGTGAACAATGACATTCCTCAAATGGACTGCCCTGCCCATAGTCCCTACCTGAACCCAATGAAACACCTGTAACAAGAGTTAAAATGGCAATTCCGCTCCAGACCCTAAAGTCTAACACCATTACCTTCTCTAATTTCGGCTCTTGAGGACGAATGGGCTGTCTTTCCTCCACATTTAGACAGCTGCTTCAAAGTGTTGCCAGCACAGTTGAAGCCGACCTAAAGGCGAAGGATAGACACACCCCATATTAATATCAACTAATAGGTGACTGGATGTTGTTGTTGTGGTCTTCAGTCCAGAGACTGGTTTGATGCAGCTCTCCATGCTACTCAATCCTGTGCAAGCTTCTTCACCTCCCAGTACCTACTGCAACCTACATCCTTCTGAATCTGTTTAGTGTATTCATCTCTTGATCTCCCTCTACGATTTTTACCATCCACGCTGCCCTCCAATACTAAATTGGAGATCCCTTGATGCCTCAGAATATGCCCTACCAACCGATCCCTCCTTCTAGTCAAGTTGTGCCACAGATTTCTCTTCTCTCCAATTCTATTCAATACCTCCTCATTTGTTATGTGATCTACCCATCTAATCTTCAGCATTCTTCTGTAGCACCACATTTCTAAAGCTTATATTCTCTTCTTGTCTAAACTATTTATCGTCCATGTTTCACTTCCATACATGGCTACACTCCATACAAATACTTTCAGAAACGACTTCCTGACACTTAAATCTACACTCGATGTTAAAAAATTTCTGTTCTTCAGAAACGCTTTCCTTGCCATTGCCAGTCTACATTTTATATACTCTCTACTTCGACCATCATCAGTCATTTTGCTCCCCAAATAGCAAAACTCATTTACTACTTTAACCGTCTCATTTCGTAATCTAAATCCCGCAGCATCACCCTATTTAATTGGACTACATTCCATTATCCTCGTTTTGCTTTTGTTGATGTTCATCTTGTGTCCTCCTTTCAAGACACTGTCCATTCCGTTCAGCTGCTCTTCCAGGTCCTTTGCTGTTTCTGACAGAACTACAATGTCATCGGCGAACCTCAAAGTTTTTATTTCTTCTCCATGGATTTTAATCCCTACTCCGAACTTAGATCGAATAACCTACACGTCTCGGCACATGGCGAGGGTGTCTTGAGTTGTAGTGCGACTCTGCGTCAGAATATTTGCCCGCTGCTATAACTTTGCAACAACCGCACTTCGAGCTCTTTACCCGTTGTGGCTATATTTGGGTCGCTCTTACTGTGCTGCCTCACGCTGTATATTAATAACATTCGTAATACTCGACTGTTTTTCATGGTGCCCATCTGTGTTCAATCATAGTCTGCATAACACGGAGAGATCTATATATGCCGTATTGTTATCGGCTCACTAACTGGCACTAAATGGATGTGCAAACCTATTCCGCGCCGACGTGAGCTTCCTGCCTGAGACGCTAGAGAAGCCTTTGTGTCTCTTAAGGCGCGTGCGCGTGCCGCGAGCTGCCTCTATGACCCCTGCGTCCTGTCAGAAGGTCGCCCTGGCCTGCGTAGGCGCTGTCGCTAAGCGCCAGGTGGCGGAGGGGAGGGGAGGGAGCAACGCCTTATTGGCTGGCAGGGTGTGTGCCGCCGCCGCCGCCTCCGCAGGAAGAAAGTAGTCCCCGGGGCCGACTCGGCAGCCGCTAATTGCCCCGTGGGGCAACGCCGCCGAGCCGAGCCGCCACTGGCGCAACCCGGCTGCGGACCCTGACACACTAACACGCTCCCTCCGCGCCGACAGCCTGCGTATTGGTTCCCAATTCGCGAGTTCATTCAGCTCTCGGGACTCAGGTCCGCTATTATGCTGACGATTATTCATTTTAATGCCGGAACATGTTTCGGCATATTTGTCCCATCATCAGTGGGTACTTTTACTCAAGTGGAAACATTTTTAACCGTTTAATGCTGTGGGGGGGAGGGGGGTATGTACTTCCCCCCTTTCAAAAAAATGTAGATGGCCAGGACATCAATGCATGTGAAAAATGTGAATATTTGGGTAGCATCACATCGGAAGTGGAAACAATTTGGATATACAGCAATGAGTAACCTGAAGGAAGCTAAACCCTCTGTTATTGTCGTCCAAAAAAAATCAAATGGCTTTGAGCACTATGGGACTTAACATCTCAGGTCATCAGTCCCCTAGAACCTAGAACTACTTAAACCTAACTAACCTAAAGACATCACACACATCCATGCCCGAGGCAGGATTCGAACCTGCGGCCGTAGCGGTCGCGCGGTTCCAGACTGAAGTCATATTCTGTAAACAAATATGGCGTCTGTTTACAGAATATGACTGTGTACATGTGATGTGTTACGACAGTGAAAGGAACCTGTGACCAATGGAGACAGTGCCACAAGTTCCTCCAAAAAATCGTAACACAACACACACAAATGTCATACCAACAAATGTAAATCCACCTGATGATAGAGGTTTAAACCTTTGAAACGCGGCGTTACAGTAAACTTCTTGTTTCATTTAATGACCTTTTTATTATTGAATATCTTGCCATCTGCATCTAAATGTAAGGTTGGTAATTATATCTATAAAAGTTATTTTGATTGCGTAACAGTATTTCGAACGGTATTTTGTAATTACTTACAGTTATTTTCAGATGCATACTCATTTGTTGAAGAAATGCACACTGGCACACCATACATGCTTCCACTGAAGCACAATTGCGAGCTAAGGCTCGCATTTCAGAGAAATATAATGTTTTAAGTTTTTACTATGTGCTTAGTCTCCGCTGATGTTCAACTACTTGCAAAATGCAGTGACGAATTATTTTCGCACTACAAAATTACGTTTATAGATTAAGTGATTTGTTAGCTCGGCAACCAATCCTATAATAACATCACTTCGTTACAAACTGAAAGCTATGCAATAAAATAAACGATGTCCTAGATAACATAGCATTCCAGACTATAATATCATAAAGTTGAAGTTTAGGGTGACTTGTAACAACACTGATACTTGCCTGTTTAACTTAATATTAAGACAAGAAAAATGGATAAAATAACAATTTTAATACCTCAGAAAGCAAAATGTTAAAATGAAATATTTTTAACCAGTGTCGCACATTGATACGTTATATACTGACATTATGTAATACATTATACGTCTTTATGCAATTTTTTTAATTTTGACAGTCCAGTTGACTAACAGTATTATGGCCTGTTTTTATTGTTAATTACCAGGAGGTAGAAAATGTTTCGTGTATTAGAAAATGTTTCGTGAATATGACAGCAACTAGTAGCAACTTAGTAAAGTTTTTGACAGCAGCTGATGGTGTTATAAAAATGTCTTGTATGATTCCAACAATTATTACTTAAAATATTTGCATCTTACAGATTTGAACGAAAGCATCCACTGATGATGTGCCGAAACATTTTTGGCCATTAAAATGAGTAGTAATGCGTGACCATGAATCCCCATTATTTAATCTGCAAAGAAGGTTGCCGTCAGAGCTTCAAAACCAAATCATGACGAGTCCATTCTGTTTGTAGCGAAGGAAGGGAGATAGCTACACTTTGGTTTCCCGTCGACGACATGGTCATTAGAGACGGAGCATAAGCTCGAATTGTGCAAAGAAATCGACCGTGCCCTTTCAAAAGAACTGTCCCTGTTTAACGTCGAGCGATTTAGGGAATCACTAAGACGCTAAGTATGCTTGGCGGTAGGGACGGCGATTATCGCTGAAACAACCGGTTCGGTTACATCGGTTTTTCTCCACGCCACTTTAACCTATTACAGCTGTCCAAAATAACCAGTTTGTGAAAAACCCGATTTTCGGTTTTTCATTGCAGTTTATTTCTGTAATAAATGAAGAAATCGAACAACAACTGAAAAGTCTTGACACCTCAACTTCAAGGTTGATAGATAGACTCAAAATATTGAATTTAATATGCAAATAAAGGAAAGCTTAATTTGTCCACCGTTCGTTCCTTACATGGTTGAACTCTACTAAAAAGTCATCAGCATTCTTCTATTGAGTCTAAGCTCTGCTCAAAAACCATGTGGTAATCGGGTATCGCACCACTATTAGAAATAGTAAGTGCTAAAGGGTTAAAATTTATGCTGAAGAACTCTATTTTTGTATTAATTTGTCCGTTTCGGAGGGTTACAAGCCGATAAAGGCATGCAATGTAGACACAGTCAAGAGCTCAGCCACTTTCTATTTTTACCGTAAACTACACTCCTGGAAATTGAAATAAGGACACCGTGAATTCATTGTCCCAGGAAGGGGAAACTTTATTGACACATTCCTGTGGTCAGATACATCACATGATCACACTGACAGAACCACAGGCACATAGACACAGGCAACAGAGCATGCACAATGTCGGCACTAGTACAGTGTATATCCACCTTTCGCAGCAATGCAGGCTGCTATTCTCCCATGGAGACGATCGTAGAGATGCTGGATGTAGTCCTGTGGAACGGCTTGCCATGCCATTTGCACCTGGCGCCTCAGTTGGACCAGCGTTCGTGCTGGACGTGCAGACCGCGTGAGACGATGCTTCATCCGGTCCCAAACATGCTCAATGGGGGACAGATCCGGAGATCTTGCTGGCCAGGGTAGTTGACTTACACCTTCTAGAGCACGTTGGGTGGCACGGAATACATGCGGACGTGCATTGTCCTGTTGGAACAGCAAGTTCCCTTGCCGGTCTAGGAATGGTAGAACGATGGGTTCGATGACGGTTTGGATGTACCGTGCACTATTCAATGTCCCCTCGACGATCACCAGTGGTGTACGGCCAGTGTAGGAGATCGCTCCCCACACCATGATGCCGGGTGTTGGCCCTGTGTGCCTCGGTCGTATGCAGTCCTGATTGTGGAGCTCACCTGCACGGCGCCAAACACGCATACGACCATCATTGGCACCAAGGTAGAAGCGACTCTCATCGCTGAAGACGACACGTCTCCATTCGTCCCTCCATTCACGCCTGTCGCGACACCACTGGAGGCGGGCTGCACGATGTTGGGGCGTGAGCGGAAGACGGCCTAACGGTGTGCGGGACCGTAGCCCAGCTTCATGGAGACGGTTGCGAATGGTCCTCGCCGACACCCCAGGAGCAACAGTGTCCCTAATTTGCTGGGAAGTGGCGGTGCGGTCCCCTACGGCACTGCGTAGGATCCTACGGTCTTGGCGTGCATCCGTGCGTCGCTGCGGTCCGGTCCCAGGTCGACGGGCACGTGCACCTTCCGCCGACCACTGGCGACAACATCGATGTACTGTGGAGACCTCACGCCCCCACGTGTTGAGCAATTCGGCGGTACGTCCACCCGGCCTCCCGCATGCCCACTATACGCCCTCGCTCAAAGTCCGTCAACTGCACATACGGTTCACGTCCACGCTGTCGCGGCATGCTACCAGTGTTAAAGACTGCGATGGAGCTCCGTATGCCACGGCAAACTGGCTGACACTGACGGCGGCGGTGCACAAATGCTGCGCAGCTAGCGCCATTCGACGGCCAACACCGCGGTTCCTGGTGTGTCCGCTGTGCCGTGCGTGTGATCATTGCTTGTACAGCCCTCTCGCAGTGTCCGGAGCAAGTATGGTGGGTCTGACACACCGGTGTCAATGTGTTCTTTTTTCCATTTCCAGGAGTGTATGAATGAACTGTTAACTTTCCTCTTTATACTAGACCCTAAGTTTGCTGTGGTTCCTCTCGTTTTTAATCTTTTAAAGCAAATGGAGTATAATACTTCACTGATACCGTACTTCGTAAAATACTTCGAGACTTAGAATACAGCTGATGTCCGATGATGATGGTGAAAATGTTGTGGATTGGGAGGAGACCAACCCACTAAATTGAGAGGAAGCCGAAAGGCACGCGTTTAAGCTCACGCAGGCTGGCATGAAGTCTGGCACAAGACAAGGTAATTAGAACTTAGAAAAAAGGTGGTAACTTGTAGAATACTTAACTTTAATCCATTAATGTTGAACGTAGCTCTTGTCTGTACATTCTTTACAATATCAATAGCAACTGATAATGGCGCCTTGCTAGGTCGTAGCAAATGACGTAGCTGAAGGCTATGCTAACTATCGTCTCGGCAAATGAGAGCGTATTTTGTCAGTGAACCATCGCTAGCAAAGTCGGTTGTACAACTGGGGCGAGTGCTAGGAAATTCTAGACCTGCCGTGTGGCGGCGCTCGGTCTGCAATCACTGATAGTGGCGACACGCGGGTCCGACGTATACTCTCGGACCGCGGCCGATTTAAAGGCTACCACCTAGCAAGTGTGGTGTCTGGCGGTGACACCACAGAAAACATACAGACCGCTCTGCTTGTACATGCGTACCATCTAATAGGCTACGCCAAATGGTAAGAGGTTCACTATTGTCCAGGCAATGCTGTACGAGTTCTTATCCAATGTGTTTGTTGCTCGTTTCCGTCGATTTCGTTAACAACATAGCATTGATCGCTTTTCCCATTTTCTATAATAACGCAATATTTCAAAGCAATTACTCGTTCTTTACAGAAGGTCTATTTAAAAACGAAAAAATTTGGCACTGCTCCAGTGGCTAACTAAAATTTTTTTTCACTCGGATATTTATAAAGAATAGAAACAGGCTATTATAACCGAGACCAAACAAATATCAAAAAATACCGGTTGGTTATTCGTAACTAAGATACCAGTATCGGTTTTATCTGGCCGGTTTTTCCCACCCCTGGTTGGTGGATGGGGATCTGAAGCGCCGTCCTCCCGAGCGCGAGTACAGTGTCTTACCACCGCGCTGTCTGTCTCTGCATTCAGTACGCCGGTGATGAATGGCGTTCTTAAGATGTCAACGGTGTGGTTATTAGTGCCTCTAACCTCATAGCCAATGAGCCAGCATCAAGATTGATGAATGGCGTTTCTTAGGATCACAACAACATCGTTCCTCTAAGCTCATAATCAATGAGCGAACAGTAGGGGTTGGTGACTAATGTAGGCTAGCGTTGAGTCCAGAGGTTTGACGGTATCACAGGAAATGATTCACGGAGAAAGTGAACACATATTGGTAAAAGAAGATGTAGGACATGCATCTCCTCCGGCATCTCCCCCCCCCCCCCCCGCGCCCATCCGGCCATATCGACACCAGAAGAGCAAAGCAAAGCTGGACGTTTTGACCCAGTCGGGACCGACCGGTCGCCGTGTCATCCTTCGCCAATGGTGTCACTGAGTACGGTATGAAGTGTCAGCATCCCGCCCTTGTCGGATTTCGTGGTCTTGGAACCGCAAATAATCGGTCGAGGAGTTTCTCAGTTGCATCACGAGGCTGATTCCACCCCGTTCCGAACCGTCCACCAAGGAAAAATCCCTAGGGGTACGGGGATTCGAAACCTTGTCCTCCTCACAGCAGACACACACACACACACACACACACACACACACACACACACACTGAGCACTGAGCTACAAAGGCGACGACCCCACAAGAGGGTACAATAAAGAACAAAAGAAGTCATTCAGTGCATTGTGGGTGACAAGGACTAATAACGTACTGAAGGGTTGAGAGTTGGCAATACTGTCTTAGGATTTAAAGGTTGGCTACAGGGCGCATACAGAAGCTCTGGAATCTAAGATATTGTTGTCGCGCTTCGCAGCGCACGGATTAACTAGTGACAGTTTGGAAGCCAGTGTAGGAGCCCGCCTGCTGTGGTGCGCACGTGTGTTGGGCGAGGGGTCGTCGCCGAGCTGCCGTACTGCCGCCCTTATTAACTGAAAGAAAAGGGTTCGTGTATGTGCGTAGCAGCAGACGGTAATTTTGATAATGATAGAATTCTTAAGGAAAACCATTGTTAGGCGAATAGATTAAGTATTGATTTTTGTCATTGTAATTGTCAGGGAATTGTTTCGCTATGTATTTAAATGAGAAGTATTTCAGTCTGCCTCAAGAGTCTGATTAATTTGTAATATTGCTCTAATGCCACTGGAGGCAGTTTTACATACGAAGCGATTGTTCAAACAGCTTCTAGCGCTTTGTTAATTGGATGAGAAAGAATCGCCTTCAGAATATAGTTTTTGAAAAAAGGAATCACTTGTTTGGATTATCATTTATCGAGTTTAGATATGACCAAACCCTTTCTCCTGAATTATATGTAATTGTAGTAAGCAGCAGCAACAGCAGCAGCCGCCATACAGAACATGCATTGCACTCAGCATGAATAATAGGTTTTTTATGTTTTTGTTAAATAATGGAATGCAGAGATCAAGCAGTGGCAGCAGAAAGACCAAGTAAGTTATTTGTTGCGCAAAGGACCAATTAATAAAGTTTAGGCGATCTCTGTAATAGTAAAGTTAACAAGAGTACAAACACGAGATTTTCAGTAGAAAACACGACATAAGAAGATAGAGTTGGCGACTTTCAGGATCGCAGTTACATTCGTCGGACAAAATGCAACGGTCGCTCCAAAAGAAATGCACAACACTGTTTTCTAAAAAATCCAACTTCTACATCTTTTCTGTTCACGGAAGAAATAGAAACATTCTCCTTGCTTGTACTGAAATTAAATTCAACCTGTTACCGCAGGCCGCGCTATCGTAGCACGTAGCCAAGATGGCTGCAGCAATTGATGTTCATCTGAAGCAACGGGCTGTAATAAGAGTTCCTGTGTTGTGCGGACGAGACCGTGACAAACATTCAAGAGAGATTGGACAAGGTGTGTGGGTATGACGCTGTTGATCGCAGTTTACTTAGTCATTTGACAAAGAGCTTATAATGTTGCAGTGAACGTGTGCACACCAATACCAATATTCGGCATCTCCCGCATCTCCGAGCGCTGTACATATTCCTGACAATGTGCAGCGAATTCACGATCTGGTTTTGGCTGATAAAAGCGATGACAGTGAACAAACTGTCAATCTCGGTGCGAGTACGAGAAGCGAGTGTGTACAGCATATTCACATAGTTGAAACTGAGAAAAGTTTGCGCCAGGTGAGTTCCAACAATGTTAGCGTATTCCCACAAGGACAGGCGAAATTTCGGAACAGTACGAGAATACTGAAGATGATTCCTTGCATGTATTGTGACGGGAGATGAAACCTTGTTCGATCACTTTGAACCACAGACTAAACGGCAATCGATGGAACAGCATTATGCAAACTTTCCGAAGAATAAATTCATAACTGCATCTTTAGCAGCAAAAGCGATGTCAGGTGCACCACACTTACCTGTGTAATTGTAGCATTTCGATAAATACAGTGCAGTTAGTGAACTTTACAATAAACATGTACATTATTAAGAAATCCGGGTTTATTTGAATGCCGTGGTGTGAATGTGATTGCATATAATGTTTAAATCAAGATTTTGTGGCAACAGGTCGACCACAAGTTGACAGTCTTGACAAAACTATTGGCTGAATACATAAACTCCTACCGCAGCTTCTTGGTGGTAATGGTTTTTTTTTTTTTTTTCAAGTTTTTCATTCCTCCTTGCCTGATCCACTAATCTAGTGACCAATTCCTTTCTGCACCTCTGGTTAACAGAGCTATCTGTCATTATCGATCTATGAGTCGAATAAATTCCCCCCCCCCCCACCACCACCACCCTCTCCCACAAGCCCTCCCCCGCCCAATCACTCCATCCGATCTTAAGAGGCAATTGTTACAGCTTTCCATATTTTCCTCACTCGAAAGTTGAATACGATGGCATAGTCAAGATCCGGCTCTCAACAAAATGTATGACTACTCAACAAGCAAACAGTAGCATGCGGTAGCGTTCTCGCTTCCCACGCCCGGGTTCGATTCCCGGCGGGGTCAGGGATTTTCTCTGCCTCGTGATGACTGGGTGTTGTGTGATGTCCTTAGGGTAGTTAGGTTTAAGTAGTTCTAAGTTCTAGGGGACTGATGACCATAGATGTTAAGTCCCATAGCGCTCAGAGCCATTTTTGAAACAATAGCACAGAAATGTTGCCAATTACTGTTGAATTAACCTAGTATGTGCAAGATGAAGATTTGTTATTCCACATGCTCCAAGTTTTAAAATTCTGATTTAGCAGGGTGGAAATTAACGCGTCGCTGATATTTACCTTCTATGCTGGAAGCCTGTCACTCAAAAACTGACCGGCCCACCATCAGAGAATTCTGTCGCAATATTTCCACAGATACGAACCTGGAAAAACATATGAAGATAGAATTAACGTTACGAAAATATCAAAACAACATGTGTACTTAATGCCATTTTAATCTAGAAAATAAACTAATAATAACACGATAACAGAATCGGAAAAACGTACCAGGATATATAAAACATTTGGTAAAAGATGCAACTCTTGGCTGAAACTGTACCGGTTTTAGCAGGGACACACGCGAATACAAGAGTGTATCCGTTTGTAGAAACATCTGGGAGGTCTTCAAGGGTCTTTTGAGAGATGTAAAGTACCTTCGGCCATGTACTCGCAGCAAGAACTTTTAGAATTCATGGAATGCCGAATTGCAGCCATACTGAGCTACTCCAGTGGCCTAAACGCTACGAGAAGTATGTATGAACTGATTTGGTTGACTGATTTTTAAGAACCAACAATATGATAGTAGTATAAAGTTTTTTACACGTAAATGTGCCTTGCCGGCATCAATAGTTAAACAGCCACTGAGAGACTAATTTTCCTCCCTAAAACAGAAGGAAATCCTGCAATGAAACTAAACTGTAAAGCCCATGTCACGGCAGATCCAAGCCAACTGGAGTTACGTTCTCAAAATACAATGAAATAACATATGGTATACCATACCGAATGAAGCGCTACACTATTTTTACATTGTTATGCCGGCAAAGGCTACAAATTCGACTATTCATCTTTCGAACTTAAAACTTGTCAAGGATATTCTGAATGGGTCATTCCCTAGGTAATGGAGTACACGCTATTGTCTAATACGTAAGGACCTAGATTTGAACCGGGATTGCACAATTTTTAACGATTCGGTAACAGCAGCTTACTGGCAATAACAACAGACATTTTTGGAAAAACTGAATGAGTATACATGAAATGCAGTGGGAGCGCTTTCTTGGTAAGGACTACGAAAAAGTGCTGCAGAAGACACGACACATTCAGTTACACCGTAACAGCCAGTGGACGTACAGTCATCAGCACACCATCACCAAAAACATTTACGTGACAGCACATATTTTGGATAGAAATATACCTTACATTTTTTTTCATATCTATGAGGGGAGATACATCTTCTGCACCTAATGAAGCCTCTGGCAACAAAACAAATTAACCACAACCCAGCTAGTAGTGTTAATAGCACAAGTAATATTTATGTGAGTTGATGGTAGAATGCTTCATGGGGAGAAATAGCTGCTCGAAATGTACCGCTAATAAAGTATTATCATACGATAAATACTCCCTCAACACTGTGGCTCGTTGTGGTACATGCATTAAAGATTTTATTATGAGACAGTCAAGGACAAATAATCTGTCAATATGGCTCACGATTATAGCTTTCGTACGAATTTCTTCTGCGTAGTATTTTTAAAATATATCGCAGCTAATGTACTGGCTCTGAGCACTATGCGACTTAACTTCTGAGGTCATCAGTCGCCTAGAACTTAGAACTAATTAAACCTAACTAACCAAAGGACATCACACACATCCATGCCCGACGCAGGATTCGAACCTGCGACCGTAGCGGGCGCTCGGTTCCAGACTGTAGCGCCTAGAACCGCACGGCCACTCCGACCGGCGCAGCTAATGTACTAACATGTAAACAACATGGAGTGTGTGTGACTGTCTACTACCGCAAAACATATTTTAATATTAAAAATACCGCTAATATTATAAAATTAAGTTTTTTGCTCATTTGTATACTCAAAATGGATATATCTATACACTGTGCGCGACATGCAATATATTCTAGCGTCCACGTCTCAAAAGACATGTGTTCTAGGTACCTTGCCCCGAATAAACCGACCAATTACTCATATTCAAAATTATACCTTATTCTGTAAGGGCAATACATTGTTGTTCGATTATATACGTACAATTTATGTTAACGCCATCAGCACACTTGTACTGAAGCACTCACCATGTCCTAGATAACATGTTCGTTAACATAATACTTCCTAGTATTTAAAACACGATTAATTATAGCTACTACACAATGATAGCATTTTTTTTCACTTTTTGATTAGTTTGTACAAGACAGATTTTACAGCTCAAATAGGTTTTTTTTTTAATTTTATGACAGTTTTTATAAGATACAGTGCTTAATTTGTATTGTTTAATAATTACTTGATGATGTTACAATGGTCTGTTGTCTATACTGAGAGAATGGACACCAAAATTGTAATGCTATAGAGAATGGCCATACTGAATATGAAGATTGTAATGCTACTTACAACATACACTGCAAAATTCGAGATGTACTAATCTGGCCTTTAAACAAATCAGTTCGAAACCTGACGATGTCATGTCATATTGTTTTCCTCTTAGTGAAAATAGCATGCTCTTGTTGTGTATTGTATCCAAGCTCTGCCGGAGGACAACCTTAGGGTTGCAAACTAGTTGCAGAATTATTGAAGATATTTTAAATGTATATGTGCAACTACAAGAATATGCGGATTTTTTCACCAAATATGTTTCGTTTTGCTAATATAAAAACATAAACAGCGGTCTGTAATGAAACATTGGTACGATTTGGTCCGTTTTCTACATCTTCAAAGGGCACGTTCAAATGATATTGAGGTGTGATTCGTTGTGTCCACTGTGGATGACCAGCTGCAACTGTGACCTTAATTGACGACTTATGTAGGTATAATTTGTAGCCAAACATTTTTTTTCAATTCGCCACGGGTTATTGTACAATTGAATAGTTTTTCTGCCACTGCAAGCTCGTTATCAGATGGAAGCTTTACAGAAGCACTGTATCTCCGACAAGTGCAGCTAGGCTAGATGCTAGGAGAGGGGGGGGGGTGATGGTGGTTGCATTGCCTCCTTGCACGTAAATACTGCGTGTGTGTGTATGTGTGTGTTCCACATATCCTCCTAAGCCAGTGGATCGATTTCAACCACACGTAATACTCATACACTCCTGGAAATTGAAATAAGAACACCGTGAATTCATTGTTCCAGGAAGGGGAAACTTTATTGACACATTCCTGGGGTCAGATACATCACATGATCACACTGACAGAACCACAGGCACATAGACACAGGCAACAGAGCATGCACAATGTCGGCACTAGTACAGTGTATATCCACCTTTCGCAGCAATGCAGGCTGCTGTTCTCCCATGGAGACGATCGTAGAGATGCTGGATGTAGTCCTGTGGAACGGCTTGCCATGCCATTTCCACCTGGCGCCTCAGTTGGACCAGCGTTCGTGCTGGACGTGCAGACCGCGTGAGACGACGCTTCATCCAGTCCCAAACATGCTCAACGGGGGACAGATCCGGAGATCTTGCTGGCCAGGGTAATTGACTTACACCTTCTAGAGCACGTTGGGTGGCACGGGATACATGCGGACGTGCATTGTCCTGTTGGAACAGCAAGTTCCCTTGCCGGTCTAGGAATGGTAGAACGATGGGTTCGATGACGGTTTGGATGTACCGTGCACTATTCAGTGTCCCCTCGACGATCACCAGTGGTGTACGGCCAGTGTAGGAGATCGCTCCCCACACCATGATGCCGGGTGTTGGCCCTGTGTGCCTCGGTCGTATGCAGTCCTGATTGTGGCGCTCACCTGCACGGCGCCAAACACGCATACGACCATCATTGGCACCAAGGCAGAAGCGACTCTCATCGCTGAAGACGACACGTCTCCATTCGTCCCTCCATTCACGCCTGTCGCGACACCACTGGAGGCGGTCTGCACGATGTTGGGGCGTGAGCGGAAGACGGCCTAACAGTGTGCGGGACCGTAGCCCAGCTTCATGGAGACGGTTGCGAATGGTCCTCGCCGATACCCCAGGAGCAACAGTGTCCCTAATTTGCTGGGAAGTGGCGGTGGAGTCCCCTACGGCACTGCGTAGGATCCTACGGTCTTGGCGTGCATCCGTGCGTCGCTGCGGTCCGGTCCCAGGTCGACGGGCATGTGCACCTTCCGCCGACCACTGGCGACAACATCGATGTACTGTGGAGACCTCACGCCCCACGTGTTGAGCAATTCGGCGGTACGTCCACCCGGCCTCCCGCATGCCCACTATACGCCCTCGCTCAAAGTCCGTCAACTGCACATACGGTTCACGTCCACGCTGTCGCGGCTTGCTACCAGTGTTAAAGACTGCGATGGAGCTCCGTATGCCACGGCAAACTGGCTGACACTGACGGCGGCGGTGCACAAATGCTGCGCAGCTAGCGCCATTCGACGGCCAACACCGCGGTTCCTGGTGTGTCCGCTGTGCCGTGCGTGTGATGATTGCTTGTACAGCCCTCTCGCAGTGTCCGGAGCAAGTATGGTGGGTCTGACACACCGGTGTCAATGTGTTCTTTTTTCCATTTCCAGGAGTGTATATCTTCCTCTGAAGCAACAATCGCTATGGGATAAGAATCACACACCTATCATATAGTTCACGAGATATGACGTCAAAAATAATGGAATGTGTGAAAAAAAGCCTCATTGTGCATGACGTTTGAAGATATTACTTCTTTGCTAGTAACTCTGACCCCCACATATTTCGCAAACAGTACCCAAATATGCCGCTAAAACTACTTACAGAAATATATCGCTGCACAACACGTAGTTCAAGAGCTATGACGTTATAAACATTGAGACGCGTGAAAAAACGCTGCATCATGCACGAAATTTTAACACATTTATTCTTTGCTACTAACACGCTCCTACAGTCGAGACGACTTAAGGTAATCAACACCGTCAGCGCTTTTGACAGATTTCAAGTGCGAAGCGCAAACGGCTATAGTCGAAAACAATAGTTGTGAGCTATGAAGAGGCATTGCCATAGAGACGTTTACAAAATCGCGATGCAGACACGCGAAGCTGCCGTGGCCAGCTTACAGAAGCTGACTGGGATACTGTACTTAGAGATTTGTACATTACGCATACTGCTTTGTACCATTCTTTCATGAATTCAAAGGTATTTCACAAATACATGGAAAAGAAACTTTTTCGATATTTCACTACGAAACATTCACTTTTTGTTTTCGTAAGTTCATTTTCTTGTTTTCCTTTCTAAAATGGCTCTGAGCACTATGGGACTCAACTGCTGAGGTCATTAGTCCCCTAGAACTTAGAACTGGTTAAACTTAACTAACCTAAGGACATCACACACATCCATGCCCGAGGCAGGATTCGAACCTGCGACCGTAGCGGTCTCGCGGTTCCAGACTGTAGCGCCTAGAACCGCACAGCCACTTCAGCCGGCCTTTCTAAAAGAAAATTGGTAAAAATGAATACTCGGGCAATGCAGGGTTTGTCAGCTAATAATAAAAATGATGCAATACGCAATTCGTGGCGGTTACTCAAAGAAAAATGTAGACTACTGGCCATTGAAATTGCTACACCACGAAGATGACGTGCTACAGACGCGAAATTTAACCGACAGGAAGAAGATGCTGTGATATGCAAATGATTAGCTTTTCAGAGCATTCACACAAGGTTGGCGCCGGTGGCGACACCTACAACGTGCTGACATGACGAAAGTTTCCAACCGATTTCTCATACACAAACAGCAGTTGACCGGCGTTGCCTGCTGAAACGTTGTTGTGATGACTCGTGTAAGGAGGAGAAATGCGTACCGTCACGTTTCCGACTTTGATAAAGGTCGGATTGTAGCCTATGGTGGTTGCGGTTTATCGTATCGCGACATTGCTGCTCGCGTTGGTCGAGATCCAATGACTGTTAGCAGAATATGGAATCGGTGGGTTGAGGAGGGTAATACGGAACGCCGTGCTGGATCCGAACGGCTTCGTATCTCTAGCAGTGGAGATCACACGCATATTATCCGCATGGCTGTAACGATCGTGCAGCCACGTCTCGACCCCTGTGTTAACAGATGGGGACGTTTGGAAGACAACAACCATCTGCACGAACAGTTCGACGACGTTTTCAGCACCAAGGACTATCCGCTCGGAGACCATGGCTGCGGTTACCCTTGACGCTGCATCACAGACAGGAGCGCCTGTGATGGTGTACTCAACGACGAACCCGGGTGCACGAATGGCAAAACGTCATTTTTTCGGATGAATCCAGGTTCTGTTTAGAGCATCATGATGGTCGCATCCGTGTTTGGCGGCATCGCGGTGAACGCACATTGGAAGCGTGTATTTGTCATCGCCATACTGGCGTATCACCCGGCGTGATGGTGTGGGGTGCCATTGGTTACACGTCTCGGTCACCTCTTGTTCGCAATGACGGCACTTTGAACAGTGGACGTTACATTTCAGATGTGTCACGACCCGTGGATCTACCCTTCATTCGATCCATGCGAAACCCTACATTTCAGCAGGATAATGCACGACCGCATGTTGCAGGTCCTGTACGGACCTTTCTGGATACAGAAAATGTTTGACTGCTGCCCTGGCCAACACATTCTCCAGATCTCTCACCAACTGAAAACGTCTGGTCAATGGTGGCCGAGCAACTGGCTCGTCACAATACGCTAGTCACTACTCTTGATGAACTGTGGTATCGTGTTGAAGCTGCATGGGCAGCTGTACCTGTACACGCTATCCAAGCTCTGACTCAATGCCCAGGCGTATCAAGGCCGTTATTACGGCCGGAGGCGGTTGTTCTGGATACTGATTTCTCAGGATCTATGGACCGAAATTGCGTGAAAATGTAATCACATGTCAGTTCTACTATAATATATTTGTCCAATGAATACCCATTTATCATCTGCATTTCTTCTTGGTGTAGCAATTTCAATGGCCAGTAGTGTAAGTAAAACTGCAACAGCTTTAAAATTTTATGTTCGCAAAATAAGAACCCACATGGATTAGAAATTGCGCATGCCAGTAGTAGTTCAGGGCAGCGGAGAAGTACATTCATAAACTGCGGCAGCAGTTAATTGCCACACTTCCCTATTCTGTCACACAGCCGGAGCGTCGCTTCGCCGCGGGCGGTAAATAACTCTGGGGCCGACCTTTGCCTGACGGCGGTGAGCGTGCAGCTTAGGCTAGCGGGTCAGACACGTGCTGGGCCGCCGATGGGACGGGACGAGCGGTCGCCATAACGCACGTGCGCACCCCGCGACGGAGAAAGCGAGCGGCTTTCTTTAATGGCTTGCGTGTCGTGACATCACGCATTCCTATTGTGTGTGCCTAACTGATTGCCATCGGGGACGGCTGCGCGTTGGCCGATACGTTGCTAACCTGAGCAACCACATACGACGTGTTGAGCTGCCCCTACCGCTCTCATTTTATGCAACCCGCAATGTTATATCTGGTCGTCAAAATACACGAACGAGATTTTCATATTCTCTCGCTCGCTACACGCAAATTATTAGTCGTACAGAAAAAAATGAACAGCATCTTTTTGTAGAATATATAATGTTGTTAATTTTGTAGCGTATTACGTTTTTGATAGAGGCCGTAGTTTTTGAGTCACAAAAGTGACCTCCAGAACCACTGCCAGACTCATTCATCAGCCGTCAGAATTTCTAGTATGTTGTTTGTGGCACTCCATCCTACCGCCGTACAAAAAATTGCGACCATGCAAGCTATTCCCGACATTTGGCCACTCCTGATTGGGCTATAACGCTTCTAGCATAGTCGGCTACTTCGTTAGTATCACCAATTTAAACGTACCGGCGAGGATAAGGAACGAAAAACGACTTTTGTAAACGTTAGGCTAAAACCAATTATCCTGAAAATCCAATCCAAACTTAACCATTACAAGCACAGTGGTTTCGCAGGCAGAAAGCCTGACAAGTACAATGATGTAATTGTATATTTTATGCTGTTAAAATTCATAAAATCCGTGGCGTAACAAGGCCTGTCGACGAAGACCAAAAAAGGTCGAAAGTGGGAAATAATTCTTGCAGTCCGAAATATTTGTACGGTGATAGGAGGGAGTGTAATGAAGAACATACTAGAAATCCTGACCGGTGGGAGCTAAGTGTGGGAGTAGCGATGCGTTTGAAGGTCACTTTTGCACGTTTTTGAGGACATATCACAGCACAAATTTTAATTACATTAAATTTCGTACAAGAAGGTTCTGTTCATTTCTTCTGGAGGAGTAATAGTTAGCGTGTAGCGTGCGAGAGAATAAGAAAGCCTCGTTGTTGCAGCATTGCGGGCTGCATAAAACGACAACTGTAGGGGCAGCTGAATCATCTTGTATGCTTGACGAATAAGGAAAGTGAGGTTTCGTATGAATTTCCCAGATGTGGCAACAATGATGTCTGGAACGAACTGCTCCGATTCTGCAGAAGAGAAAACTGGATGCAGACAAGAATAACTCTAGAACAGTGGTTCCCTACTCGGGGGTGGTAATTACCCCCAGAGGGATAAAATGAAATTTTCTGAGGGGTAAAAACTAAACTATTCTATTATGTTTCAGTCAATTATTTTTAAAAAGTCTTACCACTATCACAATTTTGTAGTACGTTAAGTTATCAGTCATTAGTTTTTCTCAATCAGTAGCATTAATGCAGTGGAGATTACAGATTCCTCACATATATATCTTGTACTTTGTCCGGTACATCGTTGATAATAAAAGTAAGACATAATGTAACAAATGCTAAATATTTCACGAAAACCTCTTTAAGCCATAGATAGTACCTGCAGTAGTCCATAAATTGCTTCAATACTCGCGTCGAAACAGATAAATGAATTAACTGACAGTGCGACACAGCAGTAACAACAACAGGGGCTACAGTAGTGCTGTACACAATATTATTATTAACAGAGTGGTTAGATACGAAACGTTAACAGTCTGAAGTCTTCCAGTTTCTGCCATTTCAGGAGTAAGGAGTGCACCAATCAAGTGATTTACGGACTGTAAGTATAACGCACGCATTTGAACTTGTTTGATTTTAAATGGGTTGTAGTGTGCAGATCAAGCAAGTGCCGCAATGGAACGTTGTCATGCGGGGGAAGTATGTTTTGCAACAAGTGTCTACCCTCCCTGTGGATAGTTAGCTTTATTATCCGAGGAGGACTTGTGCGTAGAGCTTGGGATGCACCCACGAATTTCTTCGTCATTCATTCTAACCCCCCCCCCCCCCACACACACACACACACACACACGCATATACAATAACTAAATATCATTCATCTGTCATCATTTTTTATAAATAAAAGTGTTCCAAGAAAAATTTTTCATTCTACAGTTTAGTTGGGTACTAATGTTGGTGATAATGTGAGGGACCCGGAAGAGCGGAAGAGCTGGGGGGGGGGGGGGGGGGGGGGGGGAGTTACTAGATAATGTTTGACTGCACACAGGGGTAGTGGTCTAAGAAACGTTGGGAACCACTGCTCTAGAAGATCGTATGCAGGGTATTTTACTACATCGGATGTGACACTAGACATCTTCCCTATCGTCAGTGTCCAGCTCTGGAAGTGCGCTCTGGCAGAATTTCTCGCGGCTGCTGCTCCGGTTTGCAGCAACAACAGGGTGCGACCACGGAAGCACTGCCTCGTGGCGGAGGCTCCATCGGAGAGCGGTTCCAGCCGACTCGCTCTGCTGCAGCTGCCGCCCGCCCCCGCGAGGCTCTTCCTTCCGGCGGCCCACTTACGCCTTCCGCTGCCTCGTCGCCGTCCGCGATCGCGCACGAGATGCTATGCGCGCCAACTTTCGTCCTCCATTACGGCGACAGCGACTGCGCGACTTTCCTTTTCGTCTACGGTAGTCAATTCAGAACAACCGGTTCAGAAGAGAGCCAGGGACGAATGCAAAACGACGCTCGAGCATGAAATGTATTTGAAGTTGCGAATATGGATAAACGTCATCCTTACGATGGAATGGCGACAATGAAAGTTACTGCCGGACCGGGACTCGAACCCGGATTCCCCGCTTATAGCATGCGGTCGCCTTACCATATGGCTATCCGAGCACGACTCACACCCAGACCCAAACTTCTATACGTCATCAACCATGTGTCTACTACTTGCATTCGTACATTCATTACGTACTGGGTGAGTATAATTAAACTTTCGATACACTGTAGACGTAACACCAATGGCCGTAATGACGTCAAATTGCAATGGAATATTATCGGAGAAGGGAGAAAACGTGTGACAGAAGAAAAAAATAGTGCGAAAATTGATCAGTAGACGGCGCTGTATGTCAGAATACGTAAATGAAAACACCTGTCATGCGCAAGACCCATTGAAATTGGTACAAGGGTAGTTCAAATGAAGACCTTAAATATTTTTTTAAATATTATTTACTGTGCAGAAGTGGTACAAACCTGTATTGCTTATCAACATAATTAACATCTGAGGTCATCAGTCCCCTAGAACTTAGAACTACTTAATCCTAACTAACCTAAGGACATCCATGCCCGAGGCAGGATTCGAACCTGCGACCGGAGCGGTCGCGCGGTTCCAGGCTGTAGCGCCTAGAACCGCTCGGTCACCTCGGCCGGCAACATAATCTCCCCCACGCTCAATGCAACTCCTCCAGCGCTTACAAAGTGCATAAATTCCTTTAGAAAAAAATTCTTTTGGTAGTCCGCGCAACCACTCATGCACGCGTGGCGTACCTCTTCATCAGAACGGAACTTCTTTCCCCCCATTGCGTCTTTGAGTAGTCCAAACATTAGGAAATCACTCGGGGCAAGGTCTGGTGAGTATGGTGGATAAGGAGCACACTCAAAATGCAGGTCTGTGATTGTTGGAACTGTTGTACGGGCAGTGTGGGGCCTTGCACTGTCATGTTGAAGAAGGACACCTGCTGACAACAATCCACGTCGCTTTGTCTTGATTGCAGGCCGCAGATGATTTTTTTTAGGAGATCTGTGTATGATGCACTGGTGACAATGGTCCCTCTAGGCATGTAATGCTCCAAAATGACGCCTTTTTCGTCCCAAAAGAGAGTCAGCATAACCTTCCCTGCTGATGGTTCTGTTCGAAACTTCTTTGGTTTTGGTGATGTGGAATGGCGCCATTTCTAGCTCGCTCTCTTCGTTTCCGTTTGGTGGTAGTGAACTCAGGTTTCGTCCCCAGTAACGCTTCTTGCAAGGAAGCCATCACCTTCTCGTTCAAAGCGCCGAAGAAGTTCTTCACAAGCATCAACACGTCGTTCTCTCGTTTGAGGAGTCAGCTGCCGTGGCACCCATCTTGCAGACACTTTGTGAAACTGGAGCACATCATGTACAATGTGGTGTGCTGACCCATGACTAATGTGCAATCATGCTGCAATGTCATTCAGTGTCACACGGCGGTTATCCTTCACTATGGCTTCAACTGCTGCAGTGTCCTGTGGAGTCACAACTCGTTGTGCCTGACCTGGACGAGGAGCATCTTCCACTGAAGTCACACCATTTGCGAACTTCCTAATCCATTCGCAGACTTGCTGCTGTGACAAACATGCATCACCGTACTGAACCTTCATTCGTCGATGAATTTCAATAGGTTTCACACCTTCAGCACGTAAAAACCGAATAACAGAACGCTGTTCTTCCCCGGTGCATGTCGCAAGTGAGGTGGCCGTCTTTATACTGATACTGCGACGGTATGTGTGCATCTGCACTATTCTGCCTCCTACAGGCCATTCTGCACGTTGTTTGTAGCACGCTTACCAACTTACAGGATAACGGCTCGAAATTTCGATTTGTTATTACAAATTTAAGGTTTTCATTTGACTCACTCCCGAATAAACACGCCGGTACACGGCTTTTCCTCCTTTCGCGACTGCGACGTTCGCCATGACTGTCTCAATTCAGGATCGCGCTCTGCTTATAAAGCTGCATTACAAGAATGATGACTGTGCACACGTCGCTCTGCAGAAGTTCAGGACACTGAAGGGTTTGAAAAAAGGCGTTGGTCCGATGACTGCCATGGGCCTGGAGAAAATTATTCGGAAATTCTAAAAGAGGGGTGCTTTTGGTGTGCAACCTGGTAGAGGGAGGAAACGAATTGATTCGACGTCAGTAGACGCAGTGGCCACAGCAATGCAGGAGGAGTCGAGTGGTGGTGTGCAAACGTGTAGTGTACGGAGAACTGCCCGAACATTGGACATACCCGTGAACACTGTGCGTAAAATCCTACGAAACATCCTTCTTTGCTATCCATTCAAAATTACCCACGTGCACGACTTGCTTCCTGTTGACCTGCCAGCAAGAGAGACGTCGGCTTTAGAATTTCTTGCTCGCGTGGAATTGGACAATGATTGGCCGTGGAAAATTTTGTGGACAGACGAAGCTCACTTCGCTCTGACAGGATATGTCAATACACAGGATTGTCGAATGTGGGCAACGGAAAATCCACACGCAAATCAACCAGTACCACTTCATCCTGAAAAGGCCACTGTGTGGTGTGGGTTTACGGCATCATTTATCATACGGCCATATTTTTTCGAAGAGACAGGTGCTTCCGGCCCTGTTGCGTCTATCGTCACTAGCAAGCGCTATGAGTGGCTTATTGCGCAACCACGTCATTCCAGCTCTCCAGCCGGCCGTTGTGGTCGAGCGGTTCTAGGCGCTTCAGTCCGGAACCGCGCTGCTGCTACGGTCGCAGGTTCGAATCCTGCCTCGGGCATGGATATGACCAGCACTCCAACAGCGTGGATGTATGGATGGGATAATTTTTACGCAAGATGGCTCTCCTCCGCACATTGCAAATCCAGTTAAGGAGCTGTTGAAGCGCCATTTCGGAAATTCTAGAATTATCAGTCACCATTTCCCTGCAGCCTGGCCGTCCCTTGTAACGTTGCGCTTTCGGGGCACACGATACTCCTTAAAGCCTGTACTATGGTAAGTTGACGGGCTTCACCTTTGAGAAAGGATTTTTGTATAGAAATTGACCGCGTGTACCTGAATGGAGGCAAATCAGACTTACACCCACTCTGTAATAACG
The DNA here is from genome assembly GCF_023864345.2 of Schistocerca serialis cubense. Lineage (NCBI taxonomy): Eukaryota > Metazoa > Arthropoda > Insecta > Orthoptera > Acrididae > Schistocerca > Schistocerca serialis. The sequence continues at coordinate 118,795,326 of NC_064639.1, read as the reverse complement.
ATGATACGTCAAGCAAGTCCGAAATGCAACTACACGTCAGGACGGACAAGAAACAACACAGAAGATGCTACCAATTTGTTAATAATACGGTCGCCAGCCTAATTAGGCATTAACTGAGTTTCTTCCCTGTACAAGTTCATGTACGTTCATGCAAAACCACACGTAATAACACTGCATAATATGGTAAATCTTAGAACCAGAAAATCTACTGAACTGATAATTTCACTTTCTGTACTAATATGGATAAACCATATATATATATATAACATTACACTATAATATTTACTACAAAACTTCGTACTGTCTATTGATCTGATTAATATCGGGCATAGGTTACCCTAGAAATAGCACTTTCGAAACACACACACAATGTCAATTTTGATAAAGGTAAAACACTGACAAATTTTGGTTTCTATTTTGGCTTTGACTGTGCTGGTCAAACCAGTTTAGAACACTCACTTCAGAATTCAAATGAAGAAAAAAAGTGGGGGGGGGAGGACCCTGAAACTGTTATGATCACTGTATTAAAACAATTAATTACTGAAATCATTATGCCCTCAAGATTTCCAATATATGATTTACTACTCTTTTTGTCTTATTTCCTGCTCATTTAAATACCATTATATCTGTCTCGAAATAATTAAGCTTCATTACTAAATAAATATCAAAATTATCTTCCAACTTTGTCAGACCTTGTTATTCGTCTATTGGTTCATTAACAAAAAAGTTCTTTAAACATCATTCTAACATAGCTAGGTCTGCCGGTAATTATTATTAACATAAACTTTAATTCTTCATTTCGGGACACTCGGATTGCACAACATTTGGAAAGGACCCTGTCTAGGTTAGTTGT